>NW_026459041.1:0-78060 GCF_021730395.1 Mercenaria mercenaria
ATTCATAGCAGGGCGAATGCACTGTATCTCAATATTTCCTAGGATCGCTTCAAATTTGTTGGACTTATAGTGTTTCTATATGAACTCACTTAAAGATCTTGTAAAGCGTTTGAGACCACCCCTCAGGGGTAAATTTTCATTTCGGAAATTATAACTGATAGACCTATAATATTCATATATGGAATTGTTCATAACACAGACACTTGGGGGTTAGCACCCTTCCCAGTCTGCCCCTGCCAACCTTCAGCCAATATATTTTTTGACTTTTAAAACAAACTGAGCACATGTCTCGATCATACAACAACTTTTGTTACCATTTCAAATATTCTTTCAAAAACTTATGAAGACAACTTACTCCGAGCGTTTCAACATAAATTGCTTGTCCAAGGAATACGAGAATAGATCCGAGCTTGATGTTGCTTACAGATATTTACCAACCAAGCCGGGACATGATATCATCAGTGATTATGATAAAAATACTCAGCCCTTATAAAAGTCAACTGCCGCAGTGGCCTAGAGGGTAAAGGCGTTGGTTCAGAATACTGTTTTAGTCAGGCAGCGGGTTCCTTCCCCTCTGTGGACAATCTTTTTTTATGATCTTTTTATCTTAAGATTATATTGTTAAAAAGAATATGAAAATATTACATTTAAAAAAAAAAAGAAAAAAAAAGATCGCCCATAGCGGGGTGCAAACCCATGCCCTGACAAAAACAGAGTATTCTGAACCAACGCCTTTACCCTCACGGCCACCGTGGCAGTTGACTTTTATAGCAAGTATTTTTATTATAATCACTGATGATATTGTCTGTCCCAGCTCTGTTGGTAAATATCTACAGGTGCACAACATGAAGCTCGGATATATATTCTTGTATTCCTTGGACAAGCAATTAGTGTTGAAACGCTCTGAGTAAGTTGTCTTTAGTTTTTCTGAGTATTGATAGAATATTGGAGTTTTTTAAGAAAACTTTGAAGTTAATTACTGACAGACTATATGTTATGGAAACACATCAGGGTTCAAATTTAGACAAGCATACAAGCTAAATACTAGTGGAATTTGAGAATAGTTAGTGGGCTTTGAATGTACTAGTTTATTTCAGCTAGTCAATAATATACCAAGCAAATGTCTTCAAAGCTTGAATAAAGTTTATTCTGCAGGTATACCTTTTTCTGCATGACAGGAATGTTATCATTTATGTTTATAAATGATATTTCATTGTTCATTGTTCAACAAAACTCTGATATAATGCATGATGGCAGCTTGCATCAAGTTAACATGGAAGGATTTGACTTTAGCTTGTAAGTGGATAAAAATGGCACTAGCTATTTTAAGGTAATAGAATTTTTTTGTGACTCCTGGCTACTTACAGAGATTAATCAGTAGGTTTTGGCCAGTAAAATATTAATAAAGGAATTAAATATTATTGTTTAATATTAGCCGGTATCTTTTCATTTTAGCTAGTGAACAAAAAGGGCACCAGCTTCTTTTAGCTAGTAGAAAATGTTGCTAAATTTGACCCCTGCACATGAGAATTAGTTGTTATCCCCCGACGAAAGTCGGACTCGGAGGGATATAGTTTTGGCGTTGTCCGTCTTTCCGTCCGGAGCCGTATCTAGGAAATGGTTGGGAATATTTTTATAAAACATATACATGTTCACCACTATGAGTTTTTGCGGCCCGTCAAGTTTCAGTCAGATTGCCCTAGTAACACCAGAGTTATGGCCCTTAGAAGTTTCTAGTGTTAAGTATATAGGGTACTATAAATATGGCAATTTCTGCATCATAACTTTTGATATATTTGACCTGGAACTATGAAACTTAAACAGAATTTAGATCACCATAATGTGGTTGTGTACACACATTTTCGTTCGGATTTATTTTGTAAATTAAATTATTGCCCTTTAATTGTATAAAAATCCACATATTTGTACATAACAAACTTACCATTTGGTAGAATTTCATTAAATTTCTTTCATCCTTTTCCATGAACATTTATTGTAAACATGTGAAGTTGTGTACCCACACCTGGTCACCCCCCTTACCTTGATCACATCCCTCCCCCTCTCTCGCACCCGCCCCCCCTCCACCAGAAAAAAAAATATAAAAAAAATCATTTCTTATTTTAGATTTTTTTCAAACAAACTTCATATACATGTTCACCTCTATGAGGTTATGGGACCCATCAAGTTTCAGTCAGATTGCCCAAGTAACACCAGATTTATGGCCCTTAGAAGTTTCTAGTGTTAACTATATAGGGTACTATAAATATGGCAATTTCTGCATCATAACTTTTGATATATTTTACCTTGAACTGTGAAACTTAAACAGAATTTAGAGCACTATAATGTGGTTGTGCACACACAATTTCATACGGATTTCTTTTGTAACTTCAGAGTTATTGCCCTTTAATTGTCTAAAAATCAACATATTTGTACATAACAAACATACCATTTGGCAGAATTTCATTAAATTTCTTTCATTTATTTCTATGAACATTTATTATAAACATGTAAAGTTGTGTACCCACACCTGGTCACCCACTTGCCTTGGTCACCCCCCCCCCCCCCCCCCCCCCCCCCCCCCCCCCCCCCCCCCCCCCCCAAATAAAATTGTTTTCATTCCTTATTTTAGATTTTTTACAAACCTTCCATGAATATTTATCAATATGCAAGTTGTACCATTCCCCCACCTTGCTCCTTGACCCAGTCATGCCCACCACTGATCATGCATCCTCTGCCCCCCCCCCCCCCCCCCCAACCCCCACCACTTCACCCATTTTTTTTTTTTTTCATTTTTAATTTTCCATCAATATTTATAATCAGCATGTGAAATTTTGTTTTCTCACCCATTCCCCCCGCACCCCCCCCCCCTAAAAAATATATATATACATATATTTATATATATATACATAATAATATATATTTCCATTCCTTTTTTTTTTTTTTTTTTTTTTTTAAATGTTCAGACCTTCAACTTGTTAAGTTGTGACTGCACAAACCTTGCCCTTAGCCATGTTCAAGATATCTTACTTGATTGTGTTCTCTTAAGGACATCAGATCTGTTCTTTTAAGTTCAAATGTACATGTTAAACAGCAACACCTGGTGCCAAACCACTCGAAGACAGTATTTCGTTCCAATTAAACTTCAAGCTCACATTTCAATTAACTGCATTTAATTTTAAAAGCTAAGCTTAATACAGTAAGCATATCCCATTCAAAATAAATTCTTTAGTCAGGATCAAAGTATCATACATTTATTATGTACTCTTTAATTAAACATTTGTTTTCTGTTAAATTGATTTTGACTAATGAAATTATTTGCTTCTTATTAACAGCCTTAACTTTTTGCCAGATATATTTTTTTGCCATTCCTCACCACAAACCCTTTCAGCGGGGGATACCAATTCATTGCTTGTTTAACTTGTTTTTTGCTTATTTTTACACTGAAAATTGAAAAGCGTTTGCAAGGCTTACTCGAGGTAAACTACCTTAATTATAAACATAGATCTATATTTAACAATACTTAAATTTTCTATCTTTTACGTATTTCTCCGTGGCAGTATTGGTAAAGACAGTAGAAAAGCTTTTATTGCTGCAGCGGCCCAGGTTGATCTCGGGATTCTGACATTTTTAAGATAGTTTAGAAACAAAAACTCATAATTATGACCACTCTTCATTTTTAAAGAAAGATCATTTTAGGCAAAATCTGGAGGTCAGTGCCTTTAAAAAAGCATTAATCATTAATTAATGATTTATTGAAAATTATTCAAGTAAGATACAAATTGATGTTTGTGAGTGCCTTGAATATATTATTTCAGTCAGCAGTGGTTACTAGACAGGCAAGATTTAGCAAGGGAACGCCAAGCTGACCTCAAAATAATGAATGAAGAAGACTATGAAAAGTGCATGATATTCTTTGCTAATTGTAAGTATTATTACTTTTCAACCTTTTTAGTTTCTATTAAAAAAGAGTTGTATGAAATGTCAAACTCTTTGCAGACTGCAGTTGTTTTTGTCCAGTTGACATCCACTTTCATCATCTTTTACTGAGTGAACTTTATTTTAAACAGTGCCATTATTAATTGACTCTACAATCAGCTGTGACAGAAAGAGACCCCCATTCAATTTTTTCCATCTAACTAGTTTTTGAGTGAGTGTAAAATGTGTACTTTGTGCTAAAACTGTTGTTAGCTGCAGTGTCAACAGTATCAAATAGTTAACTGCAATACAACCGTATATTATACAACAGTATTACAACAGTTCACTGCAATACAACAGTATATTGCACAACAGTAGCTCAGTAGTTTACTGCAATACAACAGTATATTGCACAACAGTATCACAATAGTTTGCTGCAATACAACAGTATCACAATAGTTTACTGCAATACAACAGTATATAGCACAGCAGTAGCACATAGTTTGCTGCAATACAACAGCATATTACACAACAGTGTCAAAGAGTTTACTTCAATACAACATTATATTACACAACAGTATCACAATAGTTTGCTACAATACAACAGTATATTATATATTGCACAACAGTATCACAATAGTTTGCTGCAAAACAACAGTATATTGCACAAAAGTATCACAATAGTTTGCTGCAAAACAACAGTATATTGCACAACAGTATCACAATAGTTTGCTGCAATACAACAGTATATTGCACAACAGTATCACAATAGTTTGCTGCAATACAGCATTATATTACACAACAGTATCACACTAGTTTGCTGAAATACAACAGTATATTACACAACAGTATCACAATAGTTTGCTGCAATACAGCATTATATTGCACAACAGTATCACAATAGTTTGCTGCAATACAACATTATATTACACAACAGTGTCAAATAAATTACTGCAATACAACAGTATATTGCACAACAGTATCACAATAGTTTGCTGCAATACAGCATTATATTACACAACAGTATCACAATAGTTTGCTGCAATACAACAGTATATTGCACAACAGTATCACAATAGTTTGCTGCAATACAACAGTATATTACACAATAGTATCGCAATAGATTGCTGCAATACAGCAGTATATTGCACAACAGTATCACAATAGTTTGCTGCAATACAACATTATATTACACAACAGTGTCAAATAAATTACTGCAATACAACAGTATATTGCACAACAGTATCACAATAGTTTGCTGCAATACAGCATTATATTACACAACAGTATCACAATAGTTTGCTTCAATACAGCATTAAATTGCACAACAGTATCACAATAGTTTGCTGCAATACAACGGTATATTACACAACAGTATCACAATAGATTGCTGCAATACAACAGTATATTGCACAACAGTATCACAATAGTTTGCTGCAATACAATAGTATATTGCACAACAGTATCACAATAGTTTGCTGCAATACAACAGTATTTTACACAACAGTATCACAATAGTTTGCTGCAATACAACAGTATATTGCACAACAGTATCACAATAGTTTGCTGCAATACAATAGTATATTGCACAACAGTATCACAATAGTTTGCTGCAATACAACAGTATTTTACACAACAGTATCACAATAGTTTGCTGCAATACAACAGTATATTGCACAACAGTATCACAATAGTTTGCCGCAAAACAACCGTATATTGCACAACAGTATCACAATAGTTTGCTGCAATACAGCATTATATTACACAACAGTATCACAATAGTTTGCTGCAATACAACATTATATTGCACAACAGTATCACAATAGTTTGCTGTTGTATATCACAATAGTTTGCTGCAATACAGCATTATATTACACAACAGTATCACAATAGTTTGCTTCAATACAACAGTATATTACACATCAGTATCGCAATAGATTGCTGCAATACAGCAGTATATTGCACAACAGTATCACAATAGTTTGCTGCAATACAACAGTATATTACCCAACAGTATCACAATAGTTTGCTGCAATACAACAGTATATTACACAACAGTATCACAATAGTTTGCTGCAATACAGCATTATATTACACAACAGTGTCAAATAAATTACTGCAATACAACAGTATATTGCACAACAGTATCACAATAGTTTGCTGCAATACAGCATTATATTACACAACAGTATCACAATAGTTTGCTTCAATACATCATTATATTGCACAACAGTATCACAATAGATTGCTGCAATACAACAGTATATTGCACAACAGTATCACAATAGTTTGCTGCAATACAACAGTATATTGCACAACAGTATCACAATAGTTTGCTGCAATACAACAGTATTTTACACAACAGTATCACAATAGTTTGCTGCAATACAACAGTATATTACACAACAGTATCACAATAGTTTGCTGCAAAACAACCGTATATTGCACAACAGTATCACAATAGTTTGCTGCAATACAGCATTATATTACACAACAGTATCACAATAGTTTGCTGCAATACAACATTATATTGCACAACAGTATCACAATAGTTTGCTGATGTATATCACAATAGTTTGCTGCAATACAGCATTATATTACACAACAGTATCACAATAGTTTGCTGCAATACAACAGTATTTTACACAACAGTATCACAATAGTTTGCTGCAATACAACAGTATATTACACAACAGTATCACAATAGTTTGCTGCAAAACAACTGTATATTGCACAACAGTATCACAATAGTTTGCTGCAATACAACATTATATTACACAACAGTATCACAATAGTTTGCTGCAATACAACATTATATTGCGAAACAGTATCACAATAGTTTGCTGTTGTATATCACAATAATTTACTGCAATACAACAGAATATTGCCCAACAGTATCACAATAGTTTACTGCAATACAACAGCATATTGCACAACAGTATCACAATAGTTTGCTGCAATACAACAGCATATTGCACAACAGTATCACGATAGTTTGCTGCAATACAACAGCATATTGCACAACAGTATCACAATAGTTTGCTGCAATACAACAGTATATTGCACAACAGTATCACAATAGTTTACTGCAATACAACAGTATATTACACAACAGTGTCACAATAGTTTGCTGTTGTATATCACAATAGTTTACTTCAATACAGCATTATATTACACAACAGTATCACAATAGCTTGCTGCAATACAACAGTATATTGCACAACAGTGTCACAATAGTTTGCTGCAATACAACAGTATATTGCACAACAGTATCACAATAGTTTGCTGTAATACAACAGTATATTGCACAACAGTATCACAATAGTTTGCTGCAATACAACAGTATAATGCACAACAGTATCACAATAGTTTGCTGCAATACAACAGCATATTACACAACAGTATCACAATAGTTTGCTGCAATACAACATTATATTGCACAGCAGTATCACAATAGTTTGCTGCAATACAACAGCATATTACACAACAGTATCACAATAGTTTGCTGCAGTACAACAGTATATTGCACAACAGTATCACAATAGTTTGCTGTTGTATATCACAATAGTTTACTTCAATACAACATTATATTACACAACAGTATCACAATAGTTTGCTGCAAAACAACAGTTTATTGCACAACAGTATCACAATAGTTTGCTGCAATACAGCATTATATTGCACAACAGTATCACAATAGTTTGCTGCAATACAACAGTATATTGCACAACAGTATCACAATAGTTTGCTGCAATACAACAGCATATTACACAACAGTATCACAATTGTTTGCTGCAATACAACATTATATTGCACAGCAGTATCACAATAGTTTGCTGCAATACAACATTATGTTGCACAGCAGTATCACAATAGTTTGCTACAATACAACAGCATACTGTGAAATCATTAATATTCATGGGGGACTAATTTTCATGGATTTTGTGGTTGAGTAAATCCATGAAATTTAATCCCAACGACCAAGTAAAATTCCTATTCATTTTATGTTCAAAAGATTAAATCCACAAATTCATATCCCCACGAAATTGCCGTTTTGACCAAAACCACGAAATTTCATGCCCACGAAATTAAATGATTTTACAGTATTACAATAGTTTACAGCTATACAACATTATATTGCACAACAGTATTACAATAGTTTACTGCAGTAGCAACAGTATTACAATATTAGTAGTATTGCAGTAGTATGAAGTACCAACTGTATCAAAAAGTATATAAATTATGCAGCAAATTGCCAGCAATGTCAATAGCTTTGCAACTTCTCTGAACGATAAGTTCAAGAAGTAATTTGAAATGGGGATTACTATAAAACAGCTATTAATCGTGAGAGGTTTTTCACTTAATAATCACTAGTTGTTTTTTCATGAATAAATAGCAAATTTGTGAAATAAACTGTGCTCAGATTTAAAGATTTTTACAGATAATTATATATAATGTATTTTACAGTTATACAGGCACTTGGGGAGCAGCTGAAAGTAAGACAACAGGTTATAGCTACAGCAACCGTGTATTTCAAAAGATTTTATGCAAGGTAAATATATGTCTCTTCCACACAAATGGTATATATGTAAAGGATTTTATACAAGTGTCGTGTTGAGTAATATTTGAATTGTCAATAGATTCATTCCAAGATTATATAGAAATTTATGAAAAAATTATTAATAACCGAAATGACATTTTTCAATCAAAACTGTTAGTATATAACTTAAATGATAGTATATAACTTAAATGATACTATCTAAAACACAAGGCAGTGAGTTTTTAAGTAATGTTTAGCTCGACTGTTCAAAGAATAGTAGAGCTATTGGACTCGCCCGTGCGTCCGCGTCCAGATTTGTTAAGTTTTTGTATGTAAGCTGGTCTCTCAGTAACCACTTGTGGGAATGGATTGAAACTTCACACACTTGTTCACTGTCATCATTATTCACTGTATTTCTTAACACGTAAATACTCCTATGAAAAAATTTTTGCTTTTGCTTTCAGAAATTCATTAAAATGTATAGATCCCTGGCTAATGGCACCAACCTGTATATTTTTAGCATCAAAAGTTGAGGTAAGTATGAATGCTATCAATTCCTTTTCATTAGTTAATGTTATATTGAGCTTGTAATTTCATATCTTTTAAAAGCTGTAAGAATCTGTTTCAGGCAGAACAATACTAATCAAGTATGAATTTTTTTTATTGAGTTTTTAGCTCCACTATTCGGATAATAGGGGTGCTATTCTACTTGCCCAACGTTGGCGTGAGCTTTCTTGGTTAAAGTTTTTAGGCAACCTTTGTTTTTCTTTGTTACTATTGCTTATATCTAACTGTAACTTCACAGTAACATTGTTCAGTATGCAAACAAAGTATGTGCAAGGGTTGGGCCCATTATACCCAAGGTCAAGGTCACCAAGGTTTTATACTTGGGTTATTTTTTAGGTTAAAGTTTTTTGGCAACCTTTGTTTTTCTGTCATATCTTTGTTACTATTGCTCATATCTTACTGTAATTTCACTTAAACATTGTCCAGCATACAGACAAAGTATGTGCTTGGGCTGGGCCCATTATACCCAAGGTCAAGGTCACCAAGGTGTTATACTTAGGTTCTTTTTAAGGTTAAAGTTTTTAGGCAACCTTTGATTTTCTGTCATATCTTTGTTACTAATGCTTATATCTTACTGTAACTTCACATAAACATTGTCCAGCATACAAACAATGTATATGCAGGGGCTGGGCCCATTATACCCAAGGTCAAGGTCACCAGATTGTTATACTTGGAATTATTTTCTTGTTACTGTCAAATCGCCGAAGAGTGGAGCGCGCTGTCTTACGGACAGCTCTTGTTATAATTATTCTTTTCAAAAAGTAAATTGATTGGAACTTCTTTTTAGCTTAACTGTTCAAAGAATAGGAACTTTCATTGGTGTCACGCCTGCAACCATTGATGAAAGTTTTACATGTTTGGTTATCACATGTATTGGATTGAAATTTCACACAAAGCCTCACATTCATCAAACTGACTGTTGTTAGATAACTATTGTTGGAATGTTATATAAAATAATTCCTTTCTTTTACTGAGAAAATTCCATTAATGTCTTTTGTGTAACTACACCGAAAGACTTTAAAAACTCAACACTCGGATATAAACATTCATATGCCTCCCAGTGATCAAATCTGCTAAAATAGCCAAGCTAGATAACTCTTGGTTAAGTTCAGCATAAATTATAGTCATTTGTCAACTTGAAAAAAATTGACAAATATTTTGCCCAAAAGTATCATGGTGTATCTTAAAAATAACTGTATGGCTTGCAACTTTACACAAGGCTTCCCAGTCATCAGCTAGTTCGCCCTTTTTGGCTTAGAAAAATTGATTAAAGCTTGGCATGCAGTTAATTGTCAAGCTTTGTCACAGTTACATATATTGGATTGAAACTTCATTGCAAGGATTCCAACACATCAGATATGCATATATAATCAAGTTAGAGAACCTAGGTTGCAAACAATTCAAATTATGACCCTTTTTATGAAAGTTTTAGCCCATGTTCAACTTTGAAATTTCGAATCAATACCCGAGGAACTTATGGACAGCTGATTTTGTTTAAAAGCCTATATATTATCTACTGAAATATTTATTTTCCAGGAATTCGGTGTTATATCCAACAGTAGATTGATAACTACATGCCAGACTGTAGGTAAGTCCTTACATTATTATTAATGCATACAAGATTTTGAAATCCAGGTTACTGGGACTGTGAATTAAAATGAATTTGAAACCACAGTGTGAGTGGCAAAACCGTTCTCTGAAAATATTTGACCCGAGAGATAATGTCCTTGATAAAGTTTTATTTACTCCATTTCTTGTTTATACTCTTCGCTCTAACACTTTTTTCACTGTTAAAACATGGTTAATCATTGATATTAAGTCGACCTACTATATTTGGCGCCATACTTGCGCCATGAAATAGTTCCTCCCTATTTCTTCTACTTGTTTACATGAAAGACATATTAGAATCGAAATAATATATAGCAGAACCATATTTTAACAGTACAAATCAGTTATACTCTGCATGTATAATTCAGTCGGGCTACATTCTCGTGTAATTTTTCTGCAGGCATATAACCGAATATATGAAAAAATGGTTAATTATAATTATAGGTTATTAGTTTTGTATCGGGAAATATGCACGAGTTTTCAGCGGAAATATTGCGCGACTTTAAGCGCAATATTCTTCCGCTGAAGAACGAGTGCATATTTCCCGATGCAAAGATAATGACCTTTTTATTACATACGCATCTGCGCGTATAAATATTATGTAAATATCATAAATATGTTCAATAGCCTGAATAGGATTGACAGTACTGAACTAAATAAAAAAATAGTGCAACAACACACACTGAATTACGTCATGCACCCGATATGAAATTCAGGCGTCAGTGTATAGAAAAATATTGACATTTCCGGTACCAATGAAACTTAACGGGGAATAGAAACGAGTATGTAATAACACTGTTTATGCCCATGGTTAATCGATAGATTTTTTTCATGTATTTCAGTAAAGAACAAATTCTCACATGCCTACCCCCAGGAATATCCATACAGAATAAACAATGTGCTGGAATGTGAATTTTACCTGTTAGAAATGATGGTTTGTATAATTGATGTTGTTTTACAGCTGTAAGGTCAAACATGAGTGTTATTTACATAAGAAAACATACATATAGGTAAATACAGTTAAATCTGTCTAAAACAGCTACTCAAGATAGAATGTTAAGCTTGTGTCATACTTCAGGTGGTTGTTTTATAGAGGTCGGTTTGTGTAAGTAAATGTGTTTGAAGATGTGGCTTGTTTTGACAAACAGCTTCTTGACAGTGGTGTCTTTCTTCAGTCTACCAATGATTTTTAGTCCTCACTGAAAGGCGGATAATTTTATTTTCACAGCATATTTTAATAAGGTGAGGGTTCAATATTGTTTTCCTTTGTCTGTGTGTTAGTCTGTTGGTAGACCAGCTGGTTTCTGATCAAAAACAAGAGAATGCTTAGGCTTACAATGACTGCATGTGGTCACTAGATGACCAATATTGCTTTTAGGGTCAATAGGTCAAAGGTCACAGTAACCTTAAAATAATGTGAATTGATAATTATTTGTGGGTGAGTTATTTTTGTGGTAGCATCAAGCCACAAAACTAAATACAGTGAACAAACAAGTAAAATTTTGATGCAGAGCATCAAATTGCCGGAAAACTGAATTTACAATAATGTAAAAAATCACGAAATTTAATGATATATATATACTTCATATCAAAATCTATCACGTGATCCGAAACATGTAAACAGAGAGTTTCCCAGCCAATGTACACATTGCAAAGATTGACTAGTATTATCTTGAATAAATAACACACAAAAATTTAGTTAAGTTTCAATTGTTTAAATGAAAGTACACATTTTCTTTATTTACCCAGCAATACAGCTGCATTGTCCATCAAGAACGTTTGATTCTTTTAGGTAATGTATGTGGTAATTATGTCTCCCCCAGGAGACATATTGTTTTTGCCCTGTCCGTCCGTCTGTACGTCACACTTCATTTCCGAGCCATAACTGGAGAACCATTTGACCTAGAACCTTCAAACTTCATAGGGTTGTAGGGCTGCTGGAGTAGACGACCCCTGTTGTTTTTGGGGTCACTCCATCAAAGGTCAAGGTCACAGGGGCCTGAACATTGAAAACCATTTCCAATCAATAACTAGAGAACCACTTGACCCAGAATGTTGAAACTTCATAGGATGATTGGTCATGAAGAGTAGATGACCCCAATTGTTTTTTGGGTCACTCCGTCAAAGGTCAAGGTCACAGGGGCCTGAACATTGAAAACCATTTCCGATTAATAACTAGAGAACCACTTGACCCAGAATGTTGAAACTTCATAGGATGTTTGGTCATGAAGAGTAGATGACCCTATTGATTTTGGGGTCACTCTGTCAAAGGTCAAGGTCACAGGGGCCTGAACATTGAAAACCATTTCCGATCAATAACTAGAGAACCACTTGACTCAAAATGTTGAAACTTCATAGGATGATTGGTCATGAAGAGTAGATGATCCCTATTGATTTTGGGGTCACTCCGTCAAAGGTCAAGGTCACAGGGGCCTGAACATTGAAAACCATTTCTGATCAATAACTAGAGAACCACTTGACCCAGAATATTGAAACTTCATAGGATGATTGGTCATGAAGAGTAGATGACCCCTATTGATTTTGGGGTCACTCCGTCAAAGGTCAAGGTCACAGGGGCCTGAACATTGAAAACTATTTCCGATCAACAACTAGAGAACCACTTGACCCAGAATGTTGAAACTTCATAGGATGTTTGGTCATGAACAGCAGATGACCCCTATTGTTTTTGGGATCACTCCGTCAAAGGTCAAGGTCACAGGGGCCTGAACATTGAAAACCATTTCCGATCAATAACTAGAGAACCACTTGACCCAGAATGTTGAAACCTCATAGGATGATTGGTCATGAAGAGTAGATGACCCCTATTGAACCACTTGACCCAGAATGTTGAAACTTCATAGGATGATTGGTCATGAAGAGTAGATGACCCCTATTGATTTTGGGGTCACTCCGTCAAAGGTCAAGGTCACAGGGGCCTGAACATTGAAAACTATTTCCGATCAATAACTAGAGAACCACTTGACCCAGAATGTTGAAACTTCATAGGATGTTTGGTCATGAAGAGCAGATGACCCCTATTGTTTTTGGGATCACTCTGTTAAAGGTGAAGGTCACATTGAAGGAACATTGAAAACCATTTCCGATCAATAACTAGAGAACCACTTGACCCAGAATGTTGAAACCTCATAGGATGATTGGTCATGAAGAGTAGATGACCCCTATTGATTTTGGGGTCACTCCGTCAAAGGTCAAGGTCACAGGGGCCTGAACATTGAAAACCATTTCCGATCAATAACTAGAGAACCACTTGACCCAGAATGTTGAAACTTCATAGGATGGTTGGTCATGAAGAGTAGATGACCCCTATTGATTTTGGGGTCACTCCGTCAAAGGTCAAGGTCACAGGGGCCTGAACATTGAAAACCATTTCCGATCAATAACTAGAGAACCACTTGACCCAGAATGTTGAAACTTCATAGGATGATTGTACATGCAAAGTAGATGACACCTATCGATTTTGGGGTCACTCCATTAAAGGCCAAGGTCACAGGGGCCTGAACATTGAAAACCATTTTCGGTCGGTAACTTGAGAACCACTTGACCCAGAATGATGAAACTTCATAGGATGATTGGTCATGCAAAGTAGATGACCCCTAACGATTTCAGGGTCACTCTGTTAAAGGTCAAGGCCACAGGGGCCTGAACATGGAAAACCATTTCCAATCAATAACTTGAGAACCTCTCGACCCAGAATGTTGAAACTTCATAGGATGATTGTACATGCAAAGTAGATGACACCTATCGATTTTGGGGTCACTCCATTAAAGGCCAAGGTCACAGGGGCCCGAACATTGAAAACCATTTCCGGTCAGTAACTTGAGAACCACTTGACCCAGAATGATGAAACTTCATAGGATGATTGGTCATGCAAAGTAGATGACCCCTAACAATTTCAGGGTCACTCTGTTAAAGGTGAAGGCCACAGGGGCCTGAACATGGAAAACCATTTCCAATCAATAACTTGAGAACCTCTCGACCCAGAATGTTGAAACTTCATTGGATGATTGTTCATGCAGAGTAAATGACCGCTATTGTTTTTGGGGTCACTCCATTAAAGGTCAAGGTCACAGGGGCTTGAACATTGATAACAAGTTCCGATCAATAACTTGAGAACCACTTGACCCAGAATGTTGAAACTTTATAGGTTGATTGAACATGCAGAGTAGATGACCCCTATTGATTTTGGGGTCAGTCTATTAAAGGTCAAGGTCACAGTGGCCTGTTCATGTAAAATCATTTTTTGGAAATAACTTGAGAACCACTTGACCTACAATGTTGAAACTTAATAGGATGATTGGACATGCAGAGTAGATGACCCGTATTTATTTTGAGGTCACTTGATCAAAGGTCACGGTCACAGGAGCCTGAACAGTGACTTGAGAACCACTAGGCCAAGAGTGTTGAAATTTAGCGGGATGACTGGACATGCCAAGTAGATGATCCCTATTGCAGCCAACCATCAGTGTCTCTTTGACTTTCGCTCCTGACCCCTATTGACTTCTTGCCTGTACGACTTTGCATTGGGGGAGACATGCGCTTTTTTACAAAAGTATTTTCTAGTTCATTTTTCCTCTGACTTTGACAATATTTTGCTTTTAGAAGGAATTTATTGTCTATTTTATTGCATCGTGTGTATAACTTTCAATAAAAAAAATTGTATCCTTTTTCAAAGACCCTGTTTTAATTCCTCTTTCTTTTATGTAATCAGCAATATTTTAGAATTCCATTTAATTTTTACTCCAATTCAAAGAACTACTAGTCTGAGGCCATTTCTGAAATAATCTGTAGAATGTTGTAAAGACTGGGATTAAATTAGGATTCTATGTAGGGTGAAGGTCTAATTATTTATTTATTAGCAAGTGAAAGGAAATAGATTAACTGTGGTTATTAATCTGACATGGTTGTAAACCCTTTGTAAAGGCATTCTCTCTGCAGTGTAATGAGAATGTTTACCTGTTTCAGATCAGGTGATAGGGCTAGTGATACCGAGTATAGAGATAAGTTCTTTATACATTTTTCCTATTTTCCCAAAAAGCTATCTTTTGAAATAATAAAAATCTTGTGCAGTTTTCAGCTCCTTATTCCTTTATGTAAGCCTTTCATTAACTGCCTCATTTTTCTTTTATTTACAATATCATTTTTTCATTGTCAAATTTTAATAACTTCTCCTACCAGCTGCAGAACCCTAAAGCATATCAAATACAGTCGCCAGTTTCTACCGGCGACTAATAAAATTGCAATTCACGTTATCTGTAAAAGTTGAAACCCACAGATTCATGTCCCAACGAAAAAGCTATTGTGAATGTGATTATATATTTCAGGACTGTTGTTTGGTAGTATATCACCCTTACAGACCTCTAGTGCAATATGTGTCTGACATCAGCTCAACAGATGATAGTATCCTTCCTCTAGCCTGGTAAGTTAGATAGTATATCACCCTGACAGATATCTAGTGCAATATGTGTCTGATATCAGCTCTGAGTCAACAGATGATAGTATCCTTCCTCTAGCTTGGTAAGCTTGGTAGTATATCACCCTGTCAGATCTTTAGTGCAATATGTGTCTGATATCATCTCAACAGATGAAGGTATTCTTCCCTAGCATGGCAGTTTAGATAGTTTTTCACCCTTGCAGACTTCTAGTGCAAAATGTGTCTGATATCAGCTGAACAGATGACAGTATTCTTCCTCTAGTTTGGTAAATTTGGTAGTATATCACCTTGACAGATCTCAATATGTATGTGATACCAGCTCAACAGGTGACAGTATCCTTCCTCTGGCCTGGTAAGTTAGGTAGTATATTACCCTTACAAATCTCTAATGCAATATGTATCTGATACCAGCTCAACAGATGACAGTATCCTTCCTCTAGCTTGGTAATTTCTGACACAGGTATGAATTTATCAAGTACATGCCAGGTAAAAATGAAGAGTTTTACAGTGCAAGGGAGATTATCATTGATTGAGAAAAATAAATGATTGCTGTTTAATCTAATATTTTCTTTTTCCACAGTTTCAGCAAACAGGATATAGTTATCTCAATATGACTAATGTGCAAATGTTTATGTGAATTTAATTATTAAATGAAAAAAATTAATTTGTAATAGTTTGATAATAAAGTATAGTATCACTCAGTATTTACCAGAGCAGATACTATATTATAAGATTAAAGAAAATGTTACACTTGGTGAACAGGTGTTCAAGCTTATAATAGAATGGATTAGTAAAGATGTAATTATATTGATCTATAAGTAGCATTATTTTGTTAAGTAAAACTGAATAAAATTCCTATTTTTGTCTGTTTTCAGGAGAATAGTGAATGACTCCCTTCGTACTGATGTGTCCTTACTGTATCCCCCATATCTTATTGCTTTATGTAAGTATACATTATTCAAAGCTTAAATTCATCATTGTGATGTTGTCAAAAGATTGCAGTTTTTATGCTTCCATGAAGGGGAAGTATATAGTCCCCACTTCATCCATCCATCTCACAATTTTTTCACTTGTTGGAATTTAGCCAAACTTCATAGGAAGCTTCACTACCAAGAGAAGATGCACATAATTATGATCTTCATGTTCCAGACGGATGATTTTTCATTGAGTAATTGGCCCATGATTATTCAACATTAGTAAACTATAGTACCATTTCTTGCCTGGAGTATTCTTCAGCGACCTGTAGCTGGAATTCAGCAACAAGAGGAGGTGCACATGACGTCTTCATGTTCTGGTGGGATTATTTTTCAATGAGATATTGCTTTTATTAATGATTATTCAACATTAGTAAAGTATTTGTGCCCAGTCATGTTCTTTTAATATGCAATTATCATATTTCGGAGAGCATCCATCAATTTTGCCGATATTTTCTTGTTCTTCTTTGAAAAATAAAGGAAAGGCCTAGATTCTGTTAATTTGACTACACTTTTTTAACTGAAAAAAAGTAATAAAAAAACACAGACTGTGTAATGAAATTAATATATTGTATTGTATCATATCGTATCATATATCATATCATATCATATCATATCATATCATATCATATATCTCATTATTTTAATTACATTACATTACATTATACCTTGAATTAATGCTTTGTCAATATTAAACCGTTAAAATCATGTTTCTATAATGGCCCAGTAACAGGACCATATATATTTGTTTTGTTACTTTTAAGTAACACTGACATATTTTACATGCCATTGGTGACATTCTGCTTTTGATACTGAATAATAAATGAAGACTTTTGGTGTCCCTTCTGGCATTATTTCAGAACCTTTGTCCTTTTACAAAACTTGTGAATGACGTCAAATGAGGCCCTATACACTTAAAACAGCTTATACCAGCAGTGATGAAGGATGAGTGATCCAATGTCAGCATCACGAGGATACAGCTAAAAAGTCTCCCTCCCTAAACACACTCTAAACTTAATATTGTAAGAATAAAGATGCTTCATACATGTTGTTACTTTTCAGCTGCTTTACATATAGCCTGTGTCATACAACAGAAAGATTTAAAACAGTGGTTTGCAGAACTATCAGTAGATATGGACAAGATTTTAGAAATAACCCGCCAGATTCTACACCTGTATGATCTATGGAAGAACTACGATGAGAAAAAGGAGATAGCAGCTGTGTTACAGAACATGCCTAAACCAAAGACTAGTCCTACACCGTATGTGTCATTCTATAAATATCTTTTCACTGTGTTACAGAACATGCCTAAACCAAAGACTAGTCCTACACCGTATGTGTCATTCTATAAATATCACTTCACTTTGAGTGGGACAGTAAATATTGTCAGCATGAGAAGAATACTGTCCACTGACGGAGAGCAGAGGTTGACAGTATATTTTTGGATGTTGACAATACTATTGTCCCATGAAAACCAATGTTATATTTGTTTTCTTATTATTTATACAAACACAGTAGAAAGATTTTTTGAAGAGATGTTCCTCCAGCACAACATCTGAATTTCAAAAACTTTTGGAACAACAGTTATTACATATCAAAATACTGTGTAAATAGATATTTGAAAGTGTGTGGTACAAACTACATCTAACTTCCTTCTATTTTATAACAAATTTCAATAGCTGCCAGAGTCTTTTAAGTGTTAAATAATTAAGGGAAAATGGTGTCTTGACAGTTAAAACTGTTACTGCATTTTCTTGCTAAAATAGACCAATATAGAAACAGATAGTGATGGTAGTTTTGATAAAAAATATTAAGAATATTTAACATCTATTATGTGTAATATTTGCATTGGCAATAAAAATGAGGTAAAACAATATTATCTTTCCTGTAGTAGACTTTGTCATTCAGGATGAGCTATTAGTATTGGTGAATGATCTGGCATCCATGATCTGTCATCTTGTATCAACATTTTCACATGTTTTTTCTCTGAATCTTCTCTTCAGAATTACACCAAACTTGCTCAGTAGCCCTTTAGCATGGACAATCTGTACAGTTTGTTTACATGCTTAACTTTGACCCTTTTTAAGGACCACCAGAGCTGAAAAAAGAAAGACCTTTAAACAACCTCTTTTTATGAGATGCTAGTCCTCTGCCAAATTTGTTGAAATGGAGGCACTCCTCCACTTTCAGGGGCCTAATGAGCTAAAAATAAAAAAAAATCCTTAACCACTTGTTTGATCTTCATCAGAATTTGTTTCTAGCATCATTGTAAGATCCTCTTGCAGATTTATGAGTACTAGGGCACTTGACCCCTTTTAGGGACTGCTAAAACTAAAACCATATAATTATACCTTTACACAAGTTCTTCTCATGAACCCCTTGTTGGTTCTTCATCAGACTTGGTCTGTAGCATTTATGGGCATCTGTGGTGGAGTGGTTAAGGTCGCTGACTTCAAATCACTTGCCGCTCACCGATGTTGGTTTGAGCCTCATTTGGGGTGTAGAAGTCTTCATGTGTTGAAGCCATCCAGCTGGCTTACAAAAAATTGATGGTTCTACCCAAGGGCCGCCTTTGACAGAATAATGCCCAAAGGGGCACCTGGGCCTTCTTCCACCATGAAAATCTTGAAGGTCGCTAGAGCTAAAAAAAAAAGAAAAATCTTTAAACAACTTTTTTGTATGAACTGCTTGTTTGATCTTTATCAGACTTTGTCTGTATTATCTTTATAAGGTCCCTCTTATTGTTATATCTAGTGTGGGCATTTGATCCCTTCTAGGGGCCACTAGAGCTTGGTCTTCTGCTTCATTATAGAGACCTCTTCCAATTTTTTTCATATGGAGACAAGTCATATGGGGGTACATGCCACCATTTAGGGGCCCTAGAGCTAAAATTTGAAAAATTCTCCAACCAGCACCTTCTCATGAACAGCTGGATCGACCTTTCTCAAACTTCATCATTATAAGGTCCTCTACCAATTTTCTTTTCAAGTGGGGGCACTTGGCTCCAATTAGAATCTGCTACTGTAAAAATAGAAAAAAAATGTAAATAACTTAACTTTTAATTAATTGTGTAATGGATATTCAACAAACTTGCTCAGAAGCAAGTCTTAGGGTTGCAGTTCTCCTCAGGTGAGCGACTTGTGCCCATTTGGGCCACTTGTTCCAGTTTCGGTAAAATAGTTTGATTTTCAGTCAAGAATCATGTGCTTAGATAAAAAATTATATATGATAAATTAATTAATCTTCATTATGTTTTTTTTTTACTTTCAGACCTCCCCAAAATCCTGGACAGGAAGGACAGAGTCAGCAACCAACCCAGTGATACCCTTTATGTAGTGACAATGTATAGTGACATTGCACAATGACATTGTACAGTAACTTTATAAAATGAAGGTAAAACCATTAGGACGAGTCAGCTACAGGCACCAGAGCATTGTGCATGTTGAACAGTTATTTTATAACATTCAGTATAGAGCAGATCAGGCGACAGAAATTAGGTCACCGTATTAACTAAATAGAATTCTGTCACAAGAGGAGGCTGTCCAGCTGGGATGTGGAAGATTTCTGGGGCAAGACCTATGCAGGCCCATGCCTGAAATAATGTATGAAGGTGTTTCTCCGTGATTACTAAAGCTTGAAAGTCACCATATGAGCTTGTGTTATACATATTTGGTGGTGCAACTTTACTCCAAACAAAAGAAGTAACAATTCAGTAACAAAAACAATAAGATTTTGCTTACTGATGCTTTCGATGACATTTCTTCAGAGGGCAGTGACAAATGTTTTGTTAAATGGCTTTGTATAACTGAGCTTAATAAGTAAACAAAAATATCAGCAGTTGACACAAAGACTGTGCATTTAAGATATATAGTGATATTTATTTGTAAATCATGTCTCCAGGTATAAACATAAGAAAGCTTTGTTTTGTGTTTTTGTACGATGATATTTATTATTATTATTATCATTATTTAAAAAGTCTGACCTTAGCAAATGCATTGACTTGTATTTCATGATATATGAAATTATTCGATTACCTGGAATTAAAAGAAGCATTTAACAGAGTAATAGTTTGAGTAGCCTTATTGTAATGTTATACATGTATGTCAATAATTACAATATCTATTAATTCAAGTAGTTTGATTGGTTTGACGTTGATGAACCCCTTTCATCATTTTTAGCCCACCATCATCAGATGGTGGGCTATTCAAATCACTCTGCGTCTGTGGTCCATCCGTCTGTCCGTTAACAATTTCTCGTTATCGCATCTCCTCAGAAACTACTGGGGGAATTTTGACCAAACTTTGTCAGAATGATGTATTGGTACCCTAGTTGTGTCCCCCTGAAAATCAGACTGGTTCAACAATTTTTTAATGTGATTATGAGTTGTGGCCCTTTGTTTATTTTGATTTCTAATATAATTTTATATCCAATGGCCCTCCAAGTAGTTAACTGGTTTTTTATGGCCTTACCTGTAAAAGGGTCATAAAGTCTGCAGACACTAATGAGATAATGATTCAAGTTGTTCATTATTTTCCTATTACACCTTAGCAGTGGATGGACTACCCTAGCAGATTGATAATTAATTTGTTTAGTACCCAAACTTCTGGGTTTAATTATTAGTTTTAATCTAAGTAATTATATGTGCATTCTTTGTTTCCATAATAAGAAAAAAATAATCATTGAATATAACTCATTAATGTTGCCATCTCTCTTGTTTAGGGTATAGGTTTAATTATTAGTTATAATAAAAGGATTTTGAGCTAGTCTTGAAATTTGGAACATTCAAAAATGACTCAGTGGTGGACGCCAAGATCACTCTGTGATCTCTTGTTGTATGTTTGCACATATTTTAGCGATAACTTTTTTATTTTTGAATGAAACCTGTAAGGTGACTGCTAATTTCCTTAGTTAGATCATTCATGATTTTGATTTAAAATTTGATAAAAGTTGTTCTGACAGTTTTTGATGAGGAGAGCAGAATCAATAAAAAATGAAAAATTGGCATAGTAACATGCTTACTTGGAATTGAAAGCAAACAGCATGGATCCTGACCAGACTGCGCAGATCCATGGTGGCTTTGCAGCCACTTTGTTGGTTTTCTCATGGCACGGCTCACATGAAACACATACTTATTTTACATATTGTAGCAGATCTCAAAGATTCAACCCAGAACTAGCCGGCCTCTCTGGTGTTTTTAGGAATTTTCGACACAGGGGGTTTCACAAATTGGCCATAATTAATATATAACTTACATGTATGGAAAGGGGATTCAATTCCTCATCAATCTATGTTAAAATTATCAAATAATATCCAAAATTACGAATTTTCTGATGATTTAAACCTCTGTATGTACTGTACACGATCAACATTTACCGTGGCGTGTGTTTACACGCCATATAAACACATAACTTTACATGACTGTGTACTGTGATTTAACTAAAATAACTTCCATTATTTCGGTCCTTCAAATTTTTGACGTTTAGATTGGCCGTCACAAATATAAAACAATCTGAACATCAAATTACTTTGACTAGAGCCGCCTATGCCTGATAAATAAAAAAATAAAGCCAATTTCATCAAAGACGATGTTAAAAAATGATGTTTACCTGCTCCAAGTTTCGTGTTTATAACAAAGCATGGCATCCCCTTGTTTTTTATATGGTGGGTCTTCCCATATGGCACTCAATTTATGTGGCTGCAGTCTGGGTTTTGGCACACAACATATAGATATCCGCCTAAACCTTTTTGCAATTCACCAACGATGTTGTTGTACATAAGTGGCACTGGGCCAAGCATGCATTTTCGGCATGATTTTAGATGGAGTAGCAGTACATTCAGTTCAATGAGCCTCCGACCCACTTTCCAACCATTCTTGTTTACTTTTTGTGGTAAAGTCATATGCAAGGAACTTGGACACTTTTTCCTTTTACAATCGTCTCCATCACACAGGAAAACATTGGCATAGTTATGGTCAACGATAAGTTTGGGTTTCCTGCGCCTTTTACCCTTATCCGAAGCAAATCTTCCGCGAAAATCTCGTTTGTCGGCCATACCTTTCTTTCAATTGCAACAATTTTTAGCTCGACTATTCGAAGAATAGTCTAGCTATTCTACTCACCCTGGCGTCGGCGTCGGCGTCGGCGTCGGCGTCACACCTTGGTTAAGTTTTTGCATGCAAGTACATACAGCCATCAGTGAAAGGCATATAGCTTTGAAACTTATTTCTTCTTTTTCTAGGTCAATTACCAACCTCTCTGGGTCAAGTCCCATAACTCTGACATGTATTTTGAGCAAATTATGCCCCCTTTTGGACTTAGAAAATTTTGGTTAAAGTTTTACATGCAAGTTACTATCTCCAAAACTAATGCAGATATTGATTTGAAACTTTACATGTGTCTTCGGGGTTATAAAACTAGTTGATAGCAGCAAGTCCCATAACTCTGACTTTCATTTTGGCCAAATTATGCCCCCTTTTGGACTTAGAAAATTCTGGTTAAAGTTTTGCGTGCAAGTACATACAACTATTTCTAAAAGGCATATAGATTTAAAACTTACTTTTTCTTTTTCTAGATCAATTACCAACCTCACTGGGTCAAGTCCCATAACTCTGACATGTTTTTTGAGCAAATTATGCCCCCTTTTAGACTTAGAAAATTTTGGTTAAAGTTTTACATGCAAGTTATTATCTCCAAAAATAATGCAGATATTGATTTGAAACTTCACATGTGTCTTCGGGGTTATAAAACTAGTTGATAGGATCAAGTCCCATAACTCTGACTTTCATTTTGGCCAAATTATGCCCCCTTTTGGACTTAGAAAATTCTGGTTGAAGTTTTGCGTGCAAGTACATACAGCTATTACTAAAAGGCATATAGATTTGAAACTTATTTTTTCTTTTTCTAGATCAATTACTAACCTCACTGGATCAAGTCCCAAAACTCTGGCATGTATTTTGGGCAAATTATGCCCCCTTTTGGACTTTGAAAATTCTGGTTAAAGTTTTACATGCAAGTTACTATCTCCAAAACTAATGCAGATATTGAATTGAAACTTCTCATGTGCCTTCGGGGTTATAAAACTAGTTGATAGCAGCAAGTCCCATAACTGATATGCATTTTGGTCAAATTATTCCCCCTTTTGAACTTAAAACTCTTTTGATATTTAACTTTTTTGGGTAATATTTTCCTGCTTCTGGGTCAATATTTCGAATAGTCGAGCTTGGCTGTCTTACGGACAGCTCTTGTTGGGAAATACCCCCAGCGTGACGTCACAGAACGACAAACATTTTATAAATTTTTGAATAAAAAAGCTTTTAGTAGTAAAATTTTGTTTCTCTTAGCAATTCGTATAAATGTTTAGCATTTGGAAAATAAAACGTCAAAAAAATCACAAAGAAATACACAAAACTCGATAACTACCGGAAATCACCGGAAACGTCGAAAACTTCCGACATTGGCCGAATTCTTCGATGTCGGTAATCATCGTAACTGAAAAGCGCGGGAAATCATTACACCATGTAATCCTTAAGTCAATCTTTAAAAATGATTTAAATGTATATTGAAAATTTTATATACTTTGGAGTAATATAATTGTAGCAGTATGATCATGTTATGTTGATGGTGATGAGAATAACTGTCTGGTAGTTTATAAACCAGTGCTGGCCTGTATAGAAGAGAATGATTTTATGGCTGGTCCATACAATACACAGACTCTGTATCCCACACAGTTGGCACTAATTAGTGTTAATTTGCATTGACTAAGTGTGTAATAAAGATAAAAACTGTATGTTTGATTCTTACATGTATGATAGTACTCACATATATATGGGGCCATGTATTGCATTTAATGATACTCGTTAAAATATGATTTATGTAAAAACTGGCTGAATGTGGGAAATGAATATGTAAAATATTTACTAAATGAAAAAGGGTAAAGCGGAACAAACAACAAACATAGAGTAGGTTTTCTGCTTTTATCAGCTCACTTCAGCACTTTGTATTCAGAGTGAGCTATTGTGATTACTAATTTGTCCATCTGTCCACACTTTCCTTCTAATGAGATATTTTGTGAAACCTTTTGTTGGAATGAGGTGAAACTTAGCCAAGATGTTCCTTGCATGGTCTTCTACCAAAGATGTTCAAAGAATTCCATTCCATGCAGAATTCAGGTTGCCATTGCAACCAGAAGGGAAAAAAATCTTCGTCTCAAACACTGCAAGGCCCAGAGCTTAGATATAATGGTATGTAGCATTGTCAAGTCATGCCCCTGGGATAAGAAGTGGTCCTGCCCAGGAGTTGACTTGTTAAACACGGACTTATATAAGAAAAACTTTAGAAGTCTTCTTCTCTTAAACTGCCAGACCCAGGGCTTGAGTATAATTATGGCTTGTAGCATTGTGTAGGTCATCTACCAAGTGTTCCCAAATAGTGCCCCAGGGATTAAAATTTGGCTGGTTCTAGGTTTACTTGTTTTACATAGACTTACATAGGAAAAACTTCTAAAAAACCTCTTCTCTGAAACCACAGGGCCCAGAACCTAGATATTTACTATTTTAGTATGT
Source organism: Mercenaria mercenaria (assembly GCF_021730395.1). NCBI lineage: Eukaryota > Metazoa > Mollusca > Bivalvia > Venerida > Veneridae > Mercenaria > Mercenaria mercenaria. The sequence goes on from NW_026459041.1 coordinate 25,617, forward strand.
AGCATTGTGTAATAGTTCTCTGCCAGTTTAGTTAAAATCTTGTCCCTGAAGTCAAAATTGGCCCTGCCCAGAGGTTCAATACAGTAAAATCTTTAAAGGTGATTAATCAGATTTTGATAAAGTAATGGATTTTATTGAAAGTTTAATAAATGATCATTTATGCTTATTTGTGTTCACTGAATGTTTAGTACATGTTTGATTTTGCTGGAATTATTTTTAAAATTTGATTTCCCTATCCTGGTTGCCCAACAAAGAATTATTTAGTACATGTATAAATTTTATTAACATACTAAAGTGCCTAAGGGATCTATGAGTATAAGAACCATTGTAATTTATTTGTAAAAGATTAACATTAACAAATACATATTTAGTCAAAATCCATTAGAAACACAAGTTTTTAAACTTAATATAACCTTACCTCCTGTAATATTAACATATACCCATTTTGTCGAAATTCATTAGAAACGCAAGTTTTTAAATTTAATTTTACCGCTTATAACATTAACAAATACATATTTTGTCGTCATTGTGCAACCAGGATAGATTGGAAAAGTCAATGAATTAGGAAGCTACACACTGTTTTAAAACTTACCTTTAAAATTATTGAAATATCTCAATATCTATCAAATACAAATGTAAAACTAGAAATTATATTGAAATCAAATGAAATCGTCCACTTTTGGAATACTTTCATAATTATTAAAGGGAGGTAATTACAATATTTCATGAAATATATTAAAACATACATTTCTAACAGGGATCTAACTTCTTGTAATGGGTCTTTGTGTTCATTAAATCAGTCTAAAGCAGAATACACTAAAAATGAAAAATGTCATAAAATGTTGCTTAAATGTGATTAACATCTTTAAAAGATATTCTTGCCTTAAAGGGAATTCCGATAGTTTTTTATGCGCATCTTTCTGCGCAGCCGACACTTTCTATGGAAAACTGAACTGAAGTCAACATTTGTTGAAACATGTTACAGACAATCTTAAATATGAGGAATCTTGAATGAAATAACATTTTTGATAAGTTTTATCAGTAAACAAATGTTGATACTGGTTTATGTTGTATTGACAAGTATCATGCCTGACAGGTATCTTGCTACTTTTGTGGTTGTGTTTTCAAATCGCATTTTGGTACAAAGACAGTGTTGTTCATATAATGTAAGATAATTGACTTAGTACTGATAAGACAATATCACCTTTCAGATTATTTAGTATTCAATTATAGAAAGGATTAAGAATTTTTAAAACTTGTTTTTAACTTCTAGCAGACATACATGTAATCAATTTGGCCAGGTTCGCGCCATTTTCCGTCCGAACAGGTGTTGTATTCTAGCGGTCTTAAAATAAAATTTAGCCTGGTGAACCATACATTTTTAGCCATTTTTATGCTCACAATACAATTATCTATACACAAGAAAAATAGGAAAAAATTCTATGAAAGAATTTTTTCAAAATTTAAAAAAATATTCTTCACTATGGGTATTTTTCACTGAAAAAAGTTCACAAAAGTAAATATGTAACAATATTTTTTGTTCATTTGTACCCATTATTGTAAGGATAGAGTATTACAAATATGACTATGATATCAAATAAGTATATGATAAAATCTGTAAAAAGAAAAAAACTTTATTGTGCTGTCTTGATGTATATTTTGGTTGGTATTATAAAAAAGCAGAAAATTATGAAAATGTTGAAAAATCGCTAGCAGTTTCAGCAACAGTGGGTGTGTTCAAAACAATTTTTCACAAAAACAAGCCTGGTGACCTATTGTTTTTATTTGTTCATTGTTTTCAGCACAAATTTTCCTATCATATTATGTGAATTTAAAAAAATTCTATGAAAGAAAAAAAACTATAGGAATTCTCTTTAAACCTTTTGTCATGGAGTTTATATATTTGGCTTGAAACAGATGTCTTGGTCCTCTACCAAGTTTGTTAAAATCATGCCCCTTGGGTCAAATTCCTTGGTTGAAATTGGCCACATAAATGTGGATCTTGTCTAAAACCTCAAGGCCTAAAGCTTAGATATTTGACATATAGTATTGTGCAGAGATCCTCTATGATCAAGGATTCATGTAACCGTTTGAATTAGGTAAGCTATATATGGCCATCATGGTATTATTGTACTAGTTTCGACCTTGTATAGTCTTATTCAAGATATGTAAACTATCTGTACATAATGTTTTTCTGTGTAAATATTGGGAATAAAATTTCTTCCTTGTTGATAATTGCAAAACGTTTATCTGAATTGGCTATCACAAGGAGTTTGTTTTGGTCACGCTTCAAAACTGAGTATGTACACAGTGCTATTTTGAAACTGATTGTTGAATATACACATATGACAGTTGTAACACTGAACTATTGTTTAGTTTTGGTAAAATGAAATATAAGTTTTAATGAATTAATTTGTGTTTTTTATGTTTTTTTCATACAAATTGCTTAGGGTGAGTTACTATGATTGCCCTGTGTCTGTTATTGTTGTGTGTTGTCAGCAGTTGAACTGTTTATACCCTAGAGGTTTGGCACAATGTTAATGAAAGCTGGACAAAAATAAGTATCTCAATAAAATCTTTTTATACCGATTTATCTGAGGTCTAAAACTAGGTCATTAGGTCAGATCATACCAAGGTCTAGGGTAAGTTAGGTCACTAGGTAACAAAAAAAAAATGTTAACACCAACAGGCACTGTTTCTACCTGTTATACATCAAGCCTGGTCAGAATATCTTGATATTTAAAGTTTAGATTAAGTTCAGAACTGGTTCATTTGTGGTCAGAAACTAGGTCATCAGATGAAATCACAGAAAAATGCTAAAAGCCAGTGAGATTTTGATTCAAAATATTTGTCTTGATGGGAAAGACTAGTATGGTATTCTTATATTACTGTGAAGGCTTTTTATTATTCATAGTACTTAACTCATACATTTGTTTTTCAAAGTCTTCTAAAATATCGACAAACAGCCTTAAAAAATAACTGAGAGTTAGCTTAACAGCCTGTTAAAAATTTAGAACATTGTGACACAGTCACAGTGATTTTGAGCTCAACTGTTGTATAGTGAGAGCTATTCTACCCGTCCTAGGATCAGCATCAAAGTCCACACATTCGTTAAAGTTATGATGCACTTCACTTGGTTCTTACTTCAAGCTAAGGTCTTGACCTTCCATTTGATCTATGATTTATGTAAATTATAGGAATGTCACATGACTTATTATATAAGTTTCATCACTTATGGAACACTACTAGTACATGTATATGGTAGGGTTGTCTAGGATTAGCAGTACTGCAACAAATAGTGTGTTGAGTTTATACAAGGCTTGATTTTTATGTGACACAATGGCTGCAACTGACACCAGTATTTGATAAGTTATGTCCCCTTATACTTAAAGTTTCAGGTTAAAAATTTTATGTACTATCATTTTATTCTTACGAAATTGTTTTAATTTGAATATAAAATAATTAATATACAGTTGAATATCGTTACCTCGATATCGGTTAGCTCGATACTCCGGTTAGCACGATGTGTTTTCGTCGGTCCCGATTTGTCCCTATATATTTTAATGTTATTATTTATCATTACCTCGATATGATTAGCTCGATATTTTGTTTAGCTCGATGAGATTTTTCAGTCCCGCCAACTTACCTGTACTGTTTTTACACCTGGTTTCGTCAATATCACAGCATGTCAAAAAATATCCATGTTATTTGTAAGGTGTGAAAATCAACCTATTGTTGTCCGGCGATGTATTAATCATAATCAAGTTAGTTTGTGTGGTTTTTTTTTGTTTTGTTTTTTTGTTATTTAATCTTTAATACAATTTAAATGTCAGGAAGTTTGCATTTAATTCCCGATAATTAGTCTTATAAAACAGCGTGCAAGTGGGCAAGCTGTTTTCCAATATAACAACTAATTTGGATGAAATATTTTTTTCTGTTTGACGGAGTAAAAATATGCCATTTAGGATTGAGTAACAATATTCGTATTTAACTGGCAAATTTTCGTTATCGAAGCACAGTCAAAACGACTACTCAACTAGGAACATTACCGCTGCATTAAGACTTGTTTAAGGAAGGAATTGAAATGCTAATGTTTACATGTATATTTTGAAAAATTGAAAAGTTGTACGTATGTATGTACTATATAATTAAGATGATTTATTTGTCAACAAAATTATAATCGTATTTACGTTTTATATTATTTCTTTCCCCTTTCAAACCGTCTGAAAAAAGCATTGGATATAATTTAGATATAATGACAATAAAGATGTCCGACACAAGTACAGAGTAGTCCCAGGTAGTCGATATCATTACGTCGAACTTCGGATACGTCGATGCAATTTTTACAGTCCCTTGAATAGCGAGGTAACGGTATTCGACTGTATTTTTACTGACATCAAATGACACAATGTCCATAACTCTTGCTGACATATTTTATTTCTATATCTGTTGTTACTTGAATGATTTGATCCAAGCTTGAAATAGGTTTTTTTTCACATCTTGTGACATAAAGGTGCATTATGCTGGCAGAAATGTTCCTTTTATACTTAATGTATTGATTGATATGGAACTGAGGATTCTTGAAATATCTCACAAACAGTTGCAATCAAGATGCTCATCTCCACACGCTGAATCACCACTTGGTCACAGAAATGCACAGAGCCACTATCTTTCAGCTTTCTAGAACCACTTCAGCATCTCCTATGTTCAGATATCAACAATTCTTAAGTTTTCCCCTCTCCATTTTACTAGCGTTACAGTTTCACTTTCATTCCAGCTTGTTGAATGTTAATGATTCAGTGTATATTTGGCAATTATCTCTATAACTGGATTAGCAAGGTTATTTGTAAATTGCAGAGGTGAGGGAACTGTTTTTCAGGATAATTTGTTTATACTGGCCTTCCAAAGTTCCTACTTTTTTAGCTCACTTGTCACGAAGTGACAAGGTGAGCTGTTGTGACTGCTTGATGTCCGTCTTGCGTCGTCCATCATCCGTCGTGCGTCGTGCGTCAACAATTTGTAAAAAAATCTTCGTCTTGAAAACCACTGGGCAGAATTACACCAAACTTCACAGGAATGATCCTTGGGTGGCCCCATTTCAAAATTGTTCAAAGAATTGAATTCCATGGAGAACTCTGGTTGCCATGGCAACCGAAAGGAAAAACTTTAAAAATCTTCTTCTCAAAAACCAGAAGCCCTAGAGCTTAGATATTTGGAGTGAAGCATTGCCTAGTGGACCTACCAAGTTTGTTCAAATCATGGCCCCAGGGGTCACTTGATTTTACATAGGAAAATCTTAAAAAATCTTCTCAAAAAGCAGAAGCCCTAGAGCTTAGATATTTGACATGTAGCATTGCCTAGTGGACCTCTACTAAAGTTTTTCAAATCATGACCTCCGGGTCAAAATTGACCCCGCTCCAGGGGTCACTTGATTTTACATAGGAAAATCTTAAAAAATCTTCTTCTCAAAAACCAGAAGGCCTAGAGCTTAGATATATGGTGTGAAGCATTGCCTAGTGGACCTCTACCAAATTTGTTCAAATCATGACCCCCTGGATCAAAATTGACCCCGCCCCAGGGGTTACTTGATTGTACATAGGAAAATCTTAAAAAATCTTCTTCTCAAAAAGCATAAGCCCTGGAGCTTAGATATTTGACATGTAGCATTGCCTAGTGGACTTCTACAAAAGTTGTTCAAATCATGACCCCAGGGTCAAAATTGACCCCGCCCTAGGGGTCACTTGATTTTACATATGAAAATCTTCAAAAAATTTCTAAAATTAAACCAGAAGGCCTAGAGCTTAGTTATTTCACATGTACCATTGCCTAGTGGACCTCTACAAAATTTGTTCAAATCATGACCCTCGGGGGTCAAAATTGGCCCCGCCGCCGGGGTCAATTGATTTTACATAGGAAAATCTTAAAAAATCTTCTTCTCAAAAACCAGAAGCCCTAGAGCTTAGATATTTGACATGTAGCATTGCCTAGTGGACCTCTACTAAAATTGTTCAAATCATGACCCCAGGGTCAAAATTGACCCCGCCCTAGGGGTCACTTGATTTTACATATGAAAATCTTCAAAAAATTTCTAAAAATAAACCAGAAGGCCTAGAGCTTAGATATTTCACATGTAGCATGGCCTAGTGGACCTCTACAACATTTGTTCAAACCATGACCCCCGGGATCAAAATTGACCCCGCCCCAGGGGTCACTTGATTTTACATATGAAAATCTTCAAAAATTTTCTAAAAATAAACCAGAAGGCCTAGGTCTTAGATATTTGACATGTAGCATTGCCTAGTAGACTTCTACAAAATTTGTTCAAATCATGACCCCCGGGGTCAAATTGGCTCAGCCCCATGGGGTTACTTGATTGTACATAGAAAAATCTTCAAAATTTTCTAAAAAAAAACTCAGAAGGCCTAGAGCTTAGATATTTGACATGTAGCATTGCCTAATGGACCTCTACAAAATTTGTTCAAATCTTGACCCCCGAGGGTCAAATTGACCCAGCCACAGGGTTACTTGATTGTGCATAGGGAAATCTTCATAAATTTGCTAAAAAAACCCAGAAGGCCTAGATCTTAAAGCTTTAGCTAAGAAATTTGTTCAAGCAAGCAATTCTACTCAGGTGAGTGATATAGGGCCATCATGGCCCTCTTGTTCTACTTTTTAGCTCCACTATTAGGAGAATAGGGGTGCTATTCTACTCGCCCCGGCGTCGGTGTGAGCTTTTTTGGTTAAAGTTTTCCGGCATCCTTTTTTTTTCTTTGTTACTATATCTTACTGTAACTTCACATTAACATTGTTCAGCATGCAAACAAAGTATGTGCAGAGGCTGGGCCCATTATACCTGAGGTCAAGGTCACCAAGGTGTTTTATTTTTAAGGTTAAGGTTTTTCAGCAACCTTTGTTTTTCTGTCATATGTTTGTTACTATTGCTTATAACTTACTGTAACTTCACATAAACATTGTCCAGCATACAAACAAAATATGTACTTGAGCTGGGCCCATTATACCCAAGGTCAAGGTCACCAAGTTGTTATACTTGGAATTATTTTCATGTTAAATTTTTTCGAAAGCTTCGTTTATAGACATATCTTTGGTAGTTTAAAAGATAATGACTTGAAATTAAAAAGATGTCTTTATAATCATCTGCTGCATGTGTGGTTACACTCCCTATAACTCTAATTGTATTTTTGACAAAATTATGCCCCTTTCATACGTAAAGTTTATTGGCAATCTTCGCTTTCTGTATTTAACTTTAGTACAATATAAGATAATGACTTGAAACTTAAAATGTATCTTTATCATCATTATCTGCTTTAATAATAAATAAAATAAATAAATAAAATAAATAAAAAATAAACAGAAATATAATTTGAGTTTAGCAAAGTCTTTATACTTTATATGCATGTAGTTTCATGGACTGTTTTTTCTGATATAGTTTAATTCCATCAAAAAAAAATGTCAGTACCCCTTCCATACTTGACCTTTAACCCCTCGGAGTAGTAGGGTCTTTTTATATCTTGGTGTATCTTCCTTTATGTCTCAATAAGAAACCTCTACTTTAAAATTCATTTTTCCTGTCAAATCGCCGAATAGTGGAGTGTGCTGTCTTACAGACAGCTCTTGTTCTTAAAACTCCTGTGATTTTAAGGGTTTTAGCCAAAAATTACAGACTTGTGCCTCAATTAAAGTTGTGCATATTTTAAGGACATGAATGTTTAAATGTAATTTCCATTTCAAATTTTAAAGATTGTTGTATATTGTACAATACAAATATAAGCCTTGTCCAGAGAAAACCTCATACAGTTCTCAATTGAACTTGCAAACTTACAGAAATATGTCATTATAAAGTAAACTTGGGCATACAGTCATGACATGATTGTACCAATTGCCATGTTTAAGAATATTTAACAGAATGTGTACATAATTATGTAAATATTGTCCAGATAGCTTCTCTTATAGATTTTTTTTCAAAGGGAGTGGCCTTAACTTACAGAAACCTACTATGATATTCAAGTTCAAGTAAAATATAAGTTGTGGATGGTTCCATTTTGAAATGAGTTTAAAAAGGAATAGAGGATACAGTTTGAAAATCGTTAAGCTCAGTGCATGTTTGGTAATTGACGCCTTTATTAAAGTGTAAGACTACATGATGCTTTTCTTCTAAATCCTACAAATTTTGTCTTCAACTTGTTTAGTCGCGCCCTTGAAAGTTAGACTCTTTGATGCTCTGATTCCAGACAAGTTGTTGAATACACTGGTGTAGTTATTTATATGATTTACTTTATAATTATAGTCTGGTATCTTGTCACTAATGTAAGACCTTACTCAGCGGGGAGTTATTTTATTTATACTGTCTTGTCTAACTTGTTGAAAGTAGTGTAAGCGCGAGTTTTGCATGCCCTAAACGCGTTTACCGCCCACCCCCCTTCTAGTTTCATTTATATATGTTACTGACCGTTCCATGGCGGTGCCCTTATCATCAACTTTTTTGTAGATTGTCTTGTTTCTTGTTGGTTTTTTATTCCTCCCCAATCCCTCCTTGAATTTACGACCCCTCTCCTTTTATAATGAGTGATGTTAGGTGCCTACAATACTTTTGGCCGCCGGCCGTCCCTGGACGGTGTCCCACCGTGTTGTTTTTTTTCCCTGCTTGTTTGCTCTGTTTGTGTTTGGGTGTGTGTGTGTGCGCGCTCGCGTGTGCGTGCGTGCGTCTTGGGCGATGCCCCACTGTGTTTTTTTTACCTGTTTTGATCGTAGCATGGTAGAGGTCCTCTGTCAACTTTGCTGAAATCATGTACCAAATTTATGTCAGGTTAGCGATATAGGGCCATCATGGTCCTCTTGTTTAAAAGTCCTACCGTCACAGTTTTGTGTCTGTTCCATAACTCTGCTACTCATGAACTATTATGTCAAGATCTTACATAAAAGGTCACGAATTTACCGGAAGGTGAAACAACGAAAATATGACGGTAGTGCTTGTAGTTTGTTAGAATGCAAGTTAGTTATTAAACATACATAAGAAGACGATCCATGCTTTGAATTCGGATTTTTAAGATAGAATTTTAACGAATGAGTTTTTTGTGCGCATAATCTTTGTATTAGGTGTACCTTTTGCAGAAAGTTATCTCTATGCATTTTGCACAGAACAGGCTTGGCCTCATATCAAGATTAGAGGTAACTACCCGATTAAAATAAACTCGTCTAAAGTCCAAAGTTCATTGTATTGCGATATTTGGATAAACAGGTAGGAGGACATTTAATATCAAAATATTTTATATATAGAGCTTCCGCTAAGATCTTCATTGTTTCTTTGTAGGATCGATATGTTAATTTTTTTCAGGACAGAAAAAATTACATTATCCAAACAAGTTATTCAACAGATTCCCGTAGTGTCCTCGGTATCACACAGCTAGACAGTAGGTATAAATATACATGAGATACAACTTTTTCATAATAAATTGAAGTGATAGATGAGGAATAAAAGATAGATATGATGAAAATTATTGTTATGACTTTAATAGACTCTACCATTTTTCTCCTGTTTGGCGATCCTGTGTTAATATATTCTAAAAGACAGGAAAATGTTAAATAAATGTAAAATAGATGTACTGGAATTTTGACTCCGATTGATGGTAAAAAATCAAAAAAATATATTTTAGAAATATTGTAAGAAATTTCAAAGTTACAGTGCTTCAAGGTATAGCTAATTTTAGGATACAGAGGATAGGTTGATAATCTTTTTATTTACTAGACGAATTTTTGTATAAATTTTCATATCATTCCTTTACTCGCATGCAGACAGACGTTCTGACACATTTTAAATGTTTGTTTGTTGTGTTACTTTTGCCATCAATGTAAACTTTGAAATATTGGCAAATGCAAAGCATTTGATAGAAATTTAAAAAGCTGAATGTTTTTGAAAAAAAAAATATGCATTATTATTCTGATTTATAGTAAAAAAAAAAATCATGAAAAGTTTAGTTAGATGTAGATTTTGAACTTATAATCGAAAAAAAAAATGACCAAAGCTATCCTGTGCACACTAATCAGCGTATATGTACACAATGGCATGGAGAGAAAAACGTATGAATTTCTATTAAAAGCTGAATGTTTTGAAAAGATTCTGATTGATATACAGTGAAAACTACTAAATTTCATTTCTTTGAATTGGAATGCAAGAAATACTGGTTAGCTATCCGCTATACCCTAAAGCATAGTACGGAGATATTTCTGTCGCTGGTCTATGTTCGATCCTTTGTGTATTTACTCAAGATTTCAAACCGATGAGTGGGGGTTGATGTTGTTTGAGTGATACCACGATCACTATTATTTCATGTACGTCTGCAAAAATGGCAGACACTCGCACATATTGAACGCCATATCTGACATCTGATGTATGTTGTATTGATATAAGTGTTTCCACTTATATATGCAGGTCTTATACATGTATATGATGCCTATTGTATATGGGATGCTTTCATCAGTCTTTATGCGGATTTAAATGTATATGAGGTGCTCGTATCTATATATACAGTGATTTTCACTTTATATATTGTGTTCTTAACTTTATACGATATACTTTCTACTGTACACAGTGTACTTACTGGTTTTACATTTTCATGCGGCTGTTATAGCTTCACATGTAGTGTTTTTTCTATTGTGTATGTGTATTGTATATACAAATGTACGGTGCTTTCAAAAGTATATACGGTTCTTTTAATTGTGTATGCTGTATCTTTATATTTATAGCTTGTGCTTTCTGTATATGCAATGCAATTAACATTATGTACAAGCTAATTAGAGCTCGGAATATTACGAGATTAACGGATATTGCCTTCTGCACCACACGCCATTTTTGCAAAATGTCGTCTACGTTTGAAGTAGTTCTAGGCGCTGTCATTGAAATCTGGAACAACTGATAGACCTTCCCGATGAAATAAGCTATTTGAGAAAGAAAATCCATGTTTATATCCACTTAGAAATTATATAACTAAGTTTAACTAACTATTGATAAAACTCACCTAGCAGGACATCAACGTGTTGCATAGATAATTTATTGGCAAATATCCATTTTTGTTGAGTACTTTGCACAAGGGTAATATCAATAATTGCATAATTGACATGTTTAATTGCATAGGTCTATGTTTTGATAAAATAATCACTCAAGTTCATCAGATGGGTTCATTGGGCAGACACAACAATATTAAGGGGCCACACATCATAATAATATGTATGTTCCTTATCAAAAAAAGTAAATTGGTTTTGTTTAAAGGGCTGCGTTGGTTTTCATAGAGATAATATCATTTTTTCCAGGTTACTCTTTTATCAAATCCTTCGCCAGATTTTTCGGCGATATTCGTTATATTGCGTAGCAAAAATGGATCTTATATTCGTTATATTGCTATTGTTAGAGATTTAGCAGAAGATGGTTCATATACTAGTAATATTGGCATTTTAATCGGCAACGTCCATGATATTCTAACTGACCGTTTGAAATTAAAAAAGGTTTGTTCTAGATGGGTTCCCATTTTTTTAACAAGACCAAATATCCAAGCGTTTAGATTGCGCAAACCATGTTAAAAAAATGTTAAAAAATGTAATCCCAACATAGTTTCTGAGTTGCACACTGGGAATGCAACTGAGCCCAAGCAACGCATAAATAACAAACCATGACAGAGTAAGTCTGGCAAGGTCGGCCACTACAAAAACAACAACAACAACACACACACGCACACGCACCGACACACACACGCACGCACACACACGCGCGCGCGCATGCACACACAACGTGATAAGGAAATATGCCATTTCCTTTAATTCTAGTTTCCACGTTGTACACTTTCCTTGCAATAAGGGAAAAACCATTGCACCTACAATAATAAAGTACTTAAAACTTTCAATAAACGCCCAGGTAAAGATTTTAAAGGCATACAGCTTATTAATTTCTTGCGTCTACCCACAAAGTCAAGTTGTATAGTTTTTCTTTGAACACAAAAAAATGCTATTCTGGTTGATTTCCTGACCTGTGACTTTTTCCTTATTCCATTGCTAAAGAAAAGCAGGTAAACCCTCTGCTTCTAGCAATGTCCTTGGTTCCGCAATGTAGTAGTCTAAGACAAGTGGATGCTACTGATGGACAACAGGACTCCAAAAGTGCGTTTCTTTGCAAAAAGAGTACATTGAAAGGAAGATATAAAAATTGTCTTGATCTGATCGATATTCACGTATACGAAGACCATTTAGGTCAAAATGAAACAACTCATTTCCCATAGGCCTACATTGTAATGTTTTGTGTTATGGGCCTTTCCTAACATTTAAATTTTTGATACCACCTACTCAGGATGGAAGAGCTATGAAAGGCCTATCATAAAACTGCAAGGAATACCTGTTGATCATCACTTTTGGGCACTTTTTGTTTCTTTGAGCTCGATTGCCCTAGTCCGGCAGTGATATATATTTTTTTATTTTTCATGAAAATGCTCCAACTGTAAAACGTGCATAACTATCACACGAAATGCACCATTCCAAATAACTTAGCCAGAAATCGTGGATTAGAATTTTAATTAAATTGTATGAAATTACATGGTTTTCAAACACGTTCAACACATATTACACCAATGGGAGACCACTTTACACCGAAATATATACTGCAGAATTCCCTACACATTTTCAACCAATCAGAGGCCCTGTGAGTTGCTTTATTCTGGCCATAAGAGAATATATATATATATATATATATATATATATATATATATATATATATATATATATATATATATATATATATATTGAATCACACTCGTACTAATTTTGGTACAATAAAAGATACATAAAAAGCCCTTACGTTAAGATAGGGATGGGAACTTTATCAGTGATAAATAAAATGAGTTACCAAAATCATCATGTTACATCATATACATGTATAACAGATAACATTAAAGGTAGTTGCCCAGTGTAAACTGGAGGTTGGCTCAAACTCATAAACATTAGTGAAACACAGCTTTTGCACTTTTCTGTATTATAGAAATTCGCATGCTTTTTATCGCCCTTTAGATATATGCCCATCATGTAAAGCCTTAAAGTCAACTCTTTTTTGTACTATGCATTTTGTCATGTTTCTTCACTTTTTCTACAGTTTCTGTTTAGATATTTACCCTTGATGCCAACAAGTCCAAGAACCAACGCTACAAACTTTCAGTAGAAGCCTTAAGACTACCAGAAGTTAATGTATCAGTTTCCACAATTATACTTTTCAAATAACGAATTTTTCGGTCATTGAATTCTGTTCCAACTCGGATATGTTTTGTATTCATACGGAATCTTGGAATTTTATCTCGATAAATAATGTTACTACACTTGCAGCTTTTTTTTCATACTTTTATTCAAAATAAAGTTAATTGATTCATACTTCTTTGCCAGTAGTTCCTTAATTGCTCACAAAGCAGAACGACCCCCATCAGTAGTGAATATTAGGATGGTTTTGAAACAGTTTAACCCCCCCCCCCCCCTGACCCCTTGTCCCTATTCTATAAGTGGACTTTAACCTTGCCCTAAACTTAGAATACTACTTAATACCCCAAAAATCTTTTAAATCTTTAGTTAAACCGAATGAAAACCTCTGATTTAACTAAAGATGATTTAATTAAAGATGATTTAAAATGAAGAAAACATATGTCTTTATTTAAAAATAGTTTCCACTTAAAAACTTTAAACACTACACCGAGAGACAAAATGTAGAATAACTTTGGCCTAATATAACATACAGGAAGTAAAATATAATGTGGTTGAATTTAGACCACATTTATTTTCTGTTTAAATAACTCTTTTACTTCCTTGTTTTGTAATCCTTCTACATAGATAAAACAACTGTTAAAACCATTAGAAATGACACAAAATGTACACAATACCAATAAATACATTAATAATTATCCATGAAACAAGAAAATTTCAAACTAAAAATAACACAGACCGGGAAACCAAATGCTAAATATAACAACTAAAAATAACACAGACCGGGAAACCAAATGCTAAATATAACAAATATAATAAGGTCAGGTTATTTACAAATCTATCCCTCTTTTTATTAAAAAACAAGTAATATCTCCCTTTGATAATTGAAATTCATACAAATTATTTTAATTAATATTGGAAGAATAAAATTACTTTAGGAGTTGTTATTATTTAAAAACAAAAAGTAATTGAATAAATTATAACACATAAAAATAAAATTATGATAATTTCAAAACCATAACACTATTATAATAAAGAATATACACTATATATAACCGGTTTCAACTTTTATATCATTGAGTCGAGTTCTGTTATGCTTAGTTCCGGAAGTCAATCTGACGTTTCCTTGTCTGTTTAAAGGTAGCTTGCAGTATGGTTTGTGTACTGGATCGCCTTGTCTGTTAACGGTTACAGCCTGCTGTTATGACATTGACTGGTTGTGCACATAAAGAATTCTTCCGTCAATGTTGTAATAGCACTGAATTGCCTTACTTCGTTCTTGTCTCTAGTTTCGAAGGTTTAGGAAAAACCAGCTGTATGGTGAGCCTACAGATGAGGTCTCTTAGGAAAGACTAATGGTTCACCCCGGCGTCGGGTGTGCACGTAATAAATTCTACCTGGCGTCGGGGTTAAAATAAATGTACAGAACACGGCTTTTGCATTTTTTAACAACTATTAAACAAGTATTACAAGATTTAAGTACAAACAACTGAAATCACTCAACCGTTTGAGTATGCTATAGGTATATGCATGATTGAATATCATAATACTTTTATGTTATGAAAATCACTCAACCGTTTGAGTATGCCATAGGCATATGCATGATTGAATTATTTATTATGTTTTACATTGTTTACTCTCAGTGTTTTATACAATAAATCATAAATGTTTATACCATTTTGTAACATTTTAATGAAAAATAAACAATAATAACCACAAAATATGTTTGTTTTGTCTTGATATTGTATGTTATTATACTTAACCCCAGGTATATATATCAATCACTGTCCTTTGGTTCATCCGATATATAGAATTTGATGTAACTACCCATCAAAAGCATAAATGTTACTTCTGTAGATGCTGAATCGTCATAAGGATGAATATCAAACATTGTTCCTTGTTTTAGATAAATTTTAATTTTTTTCTTATACATAGATATTAACTTATCAGTGTCAAAGTCCTCAGCTGCCTCAGCCGTTATATTTACATTATCAAATATATCAAAAAATAAAACATCATCCTGAGGCCTATAATTCCGCCACCTAAATATAAAATGTGATATTGGGCTTTTAGTCGGTTTATCCGGTTCACCTAAAGAGCTCACACCCTTTAATAAAATCTTAATATCTATTATATAAGTTCCGGTTTTTCTAACTATAAACACACCACTCAAAAGCATATCTAGTACATCTATTTTATATTTTTGGTCTATGAGTATAAAATCTTTATAATCTACGATAATTCCAGGTCTTATTTCAAATATATTTAAATAGTTCAGATCGGCCATATTTTTATATGTTGAATATATCCAGGCACCACGACGGTCAAAATACTTTTTCATTTGTATGTAATCAAAAGTATGATTATAATAGTATTCAAAGAGAAACACTTCACGTCCCACTTCCTCCAGCCTTTTTTCTATTTTCCTGTCTTTCTTTTTAAGTTGAAGAATTATTTCAGCTAAATCATCAAGTCGTTTTGTTGTGGCAACTTCAGAAGCAGATAGATTGTCAACAGTATTCTTTGTTCTAGCTAATTGTGTTTCTTGTTTTAAGAAAACATTTTTTACTTTTGTAATTTCTTGGGTATTAGTGGTAATTTCTCCGACATTAGCGGTTATTGCTTTAGTATTAGCAGTGATTGATTCTCCTTGTTTAGCTGATATTTCAATTACAGAGTCCAAATCATTTATTATTATTTTAATTTTATCATTAAATTTATCATTAAATTCATTAATATCTTTTTGTAATAAACCTTTAAGTTTACTTAACTCTTCGTACTTTATATTGTGACTTGCATCAACATTATTAATCATGTTTACAAGTTGTTTTCTCAAATTTTCTAGCTGATTATTAATTATGTTAATTGCTTCAGTATTAGCAGTAATTAACTCTCCTTGTTTAACTGATTTTTCAACTACAAAGTCCAGTTCATTTTTATGTTCTTCAACTTTAGCATTAAGCTGCGTCATATCTTCTTGTAATTTTTTTGTAATATTACTTAAGTCTACATACTTTAAATTATGACGGTTGTCAACAATACTAATCCAATTTCGAATTTGTTTTTTAAAATCATCTATTTTAGAATTTAGCTCTTTTTTAAAGTCCTCTAATGCTGTATCATGATCATCACCTCTTTGTGAAGCTGCCTTTTCCAGATCAGATTTATATTCTGCAAGTTTATTTGAAAATAATTCTAATAAATCTTTATGCTTATTTTCAGTTTCAGTATTTAGTTTATTTATTTCTGTTCTGATTTCTAACTGATACATATTTTGTAACTTTTTCTCAGCTTCAATAATCTTGTCTTTTAGTTCTTCATGTTAATCATACTATCTTTTAATTCTTGAATTTGGGTGAATAAAATGTTTAAATTAACTCGAAATACTTCTTTTATGTTGTCATCTGTCAAATCAGATTTCTCTTCAAGTTCTTTAATAGAATCAACCATAGCTTTCATTTCTTCTTCAATTTTACCTTGTAATTGATTAATTAATAATGAATTCTTTTTAAAATCTTTTGTTAATTCTTCAATATTCTTTACTTCTTCTTCTAATGTCTGTTTTATAGATTTGATATCTTCAAGATTATAGTCATCTATTACACTTTGAACTTTTTTAAACATAAATCGTCTTGAAACTACATCGGTGGATTTATCTGGATTTCCTAGGTTGATTATTTTATTACCTCCCATATCTAATGTTCTGTTCATTGTGTTATCAAGTTCCTTATTTCTGTGAAGATATGATTCCATGTCCTTTCTAAGCTTTTTGTATTGTTGTTTAGTAGCATAATCACTTAAATCAATATCAAATTTAACTTTACTTATACTTTCAGGTTCACTTATTTGTTTTACATCATTAAAAACTCCCATTATATATTACCAGTAAAGTTTTTTCTTAAAAACTTCCTTGGTTTGTCAATATATAAGAAATCATATTTTTGATTTGTTGCATTAGCAAATGAATCACGATCTATATTTTGTTCATTACAAATCCTATCATTTTCCATTTTACCTGGACTTTCAAATAAAATATAGTGTGAACAGTTAATTCGAATATCTTTTGGTGTTTTATAGTAAGACTGACTTAAATAAATAACACAACAGTTTTTGTGTCGTCCTTGAATAAAGTATTTTGTTATTTCATTTTGAACTTTTTTATCTTCACATACAAAATCATCAAATATTACTACTTTTTGTTTTTCTGATTCAAGATTCTCACAAGGTTCAATTTGGTTGGGATCAGCTGAATATTCAAGTATTTCATTTGGATCTACTTTAATTTTTTTTGCAATTTGACTTAAGTTGTTAATTAAATCTTGATATTTAGATTGTTCTAAGTTTTTAGCATACAAGTATAATTTATCATAATATATAAGAGGTTTTCGAAGTATATGCATTAATGTATTTGTTTTTCCAGATCCAGAAGATCCACATATTAACATTCTAAAACATGAATCCGGCATAAAAGGATATTGCTTAAATTGTTTAAAGTTATTGGATTTATCACTTTTTGTATCATAATTTGGAATTTCCATTTATATAATATTACATTATTTTACATTATTTTACATTATCTTACATTATTATATAAATGCAATCAAAACTTAATGAAATAAGAATAAGAAAAAAATTAGTCGGGCAAAAGATGAGAGATCTTAGAGAAGAAATAATGAGAGAAAAAATAAGAAAAGCTACAAATCGGGATATGTACACTGAAATTTATAAGCCAATTACTGGAAAAATAGAAAGTCAAAAAGAACAATTATCAAGTCAGTTAAAAGCATTACCTGGAATTAAAGAACAACTGGCATTAATTCCAGAACAGTTTGCTGATAAGATACATGAAATAGAAAATCTAAAAAGTTTGGAAGAGCTATTCCGAGAACCAACACGATTATTACCGCCGAAAGATCATATGGGTTTGGATGATGAAGATGATGAGTTTGAAGACACTAGAGAATTTCCTGAAATTGTTGGAACAAGACCGAAAGCAAAGGAAATACCTACAGTAGATTTAGATGCTGGTTTGGATACTGATGTTTTAGAAGAATATGGATATTCCAAACCGTCTGAAATGTTTGACTTTTTTACTGCAAATGTAATTGATCCTAATAAAATAGATAAAGACGATATTGAAGATACAATAGATAGTGTTAATACGAATATCAAAAAATTAAATGGTTCAATAACTAGCAAATCAAGATCGAAAGATCCAAATAAACAAAAAAAAAAACAAAAGAATTAAAACATGAACAAGACGAACTGATAAAGTACAAAAAACGGTTGATAAATACTTTTAATTTAGCTCCTACATATGGACAAGGAATAAAACATCATAATCCATATAAAGTTTCGCCAAATGGACAATATGGTAATTTAATTATTAACTTAAATAAACTTTATGGTCAAAACAAATTAATTGCTAAGGATAGAATAACTGGAAAAGAAGTCATTAACACTAAAGTAGATGATGATTTAATTGATCTAATTAATAAAAGATATAACAATAATAAAAAACATTCAATTCATTCAAGAAAAATATTCAAAGAATTAACAGAAAAATCAGGATTACCTATCAATAAAAGATCTATGAAATTTAAAAAAGTAATTAGGGGACAAGGTTATGACGTTTGTCCATGTAATCCAAAAGAATTGGTTAATGACTTGGAGTTAATTTGTGGTTCAATTGATGCTGGAAATAATGATGAAGAACTAAAAAATGAAGGTATTAGAATAATTGATGAACTATTAAAAATGAATTCACTCTTACCAGAACAACATGAAAAGTTATATAAAAATTATTTTTCTTGAATATATAAATGGAACAAAAAATAGTATTAAGGAGGTAGGTTACCTTGTTACCAGGGTAAATTCAGATTAGTTTAACCGCAGCAATTTTTTGTGTTTCGTGTAATTTAATGTTTTGACTGCTACAATCTCAATTTCTTTTATCTCTGGCCCTTCAAGTTCAGTTTTTATACAGGTTTGAAAAACATGACCCTTTAAAGGTATTTTATATAGAAAGAAGAAGGAAAATACGTATATTTAACAGTTTTCAGTGCATTTTGGTTTCATTGATATCCGTAGAGGTCTGCATAATTAATAATTTTACTAGTATGCGCGTTAGCTTTCTAATATAAGCTTAAAATATATATGTCGCGGGGCTCGTGTTTCCATGGTAACGCATTTTTTCTCATTTTTAAACAACTATGTATGAAAACAGTTTTTTTTCGACGGCTTCAGTGTCATTCTGTTAATGACCAACATAGAATATTTGGGTAAAATTATTAGCAAAACACCAAGCACTTTACATGTTACCCTATTTTTCTTAAAGTTTAAAGTAACCATGACAACAGGGATGTTTAAAATAGCTTATATCTTGCTTTTTATCATAATTTCTTACAAAAAAATATTAAATAAGATAATCTTTCTTGTTAATGTAGCTTTAAAACATTTTAATTCTAACGTAAGTAATATTTTCGTGTCATTTGCATTTATTTAAACAAATTTCACAGCTTAAAATACTTACAGCAGTACCCCTCGTCTGACATTTTTTATGGAAAAATCGTGCTGCATGCTGCTATTATTATTATGGATATTGTTGAAATGAAAATAAAATGCCGAAACTGTGTTCCTTAAATAGACCAGTGTCAACGCTTTTAAATTTTACATTTTTAAAAAATTAGATATATAGGTCACGGGCTTCGTTTCCATAGTAACATCAATTTAATTCAAGAAACCACAATTTTCTAGTGAAATTTGAACAATTTTAGAACTTAGTTTTAATATATGAGTAACAAAGTATCAATGGAAACTGAAAAATGGGTATTACGAATCAAACTGTCCAATTTTTATTTGAAAATGGCCGTATTAAGTAACCTTTCACCCAGCTATATTCCCAATAACATTGGTTACCATCATCCATTTTCTTACATTCCGCATAACATTTCAATAAAACTATATAAAAGAAGCAAAATATTGATTATTATTCAGAGCGAAAGACAAATATATTTCAGTAAATAATGGCTGTTTAAAAATAGTTCAAATAAAGAAAATGCAGAGAATTACGTACTTTCAAAATAAAAGCTATTAATATTGCGCGGGAACTGACACGTAACGTCATGACGTCAATGACGTCATTTTAAAGCAACAATGTTTTGAAGCGTTTCTGCGGCAATTTATCAATTATTTCTGCATTATTTAACCCTTAAGCATCAGATCGGAGACAGGTTCATGATTTCTTTACTGAAGAATGTATATACAAACACATTTGGTTTGTCGTAAACGTCGTCGTAAATCATCACGTTAGCTTCCGGTTGGGCATGCGCACATACAAATATGAAGGTAACCTACCTCCTTAAGTTCTGAAACAGTTAAAGATAATAAAAATAAACCGAGTGATTTTACAATCAGATTTAGTCGTTCTTTAATTTTAGATAAAAATAAAACTTATGTTGTTGGTTTGGATAGTATTAACACTATGACCTATTCTTGGCATAATATTAGTGATGAATATGATAATAAAAGAATTCGTTATAATAATGGTAAGGATTGGAAAGATATCATATTTACAAATGGTTCTTACAGTTACACAGATATTAATAATTATATTAGGGAAACATTAATAAGTAATGGTGATTATGAATTTGATAAATCAGAAATTGCTCCAATAAGTTTGGAATTTGATTTAAGTAGTTTTAAGATTTTGATTTCAATTACAGGTAATTTTAAGTTGGATTTGGAAACATCAAATTTTCATACATTGCTTGGATTTGAGAAAAAAAAATTAGACAATACTGAATGGGGAACTAAAACACCAAATATAACTAACTCTGTGGATACAATTTACATTCATTGTGATCTTATTGATAATTCACTTGTTGATGGTAATTTCAGTGATATTATCTATGCTTTAAGTACTGCAGATTTAACAAGAGCTTATCCATTTACAAAAGAACCACAAAGAGTTGGATATTCTGAAATTAAAAAAATATAATATAAATTCAATTAGAATATATATTACAGATGTATTTGGTAGAATAATTAATTTTAATGAGGTTGAAACAAGTTTTACACTAATTTTAAAAGAAATTAATTAAAACTAAAGTTTTAAAACTTTAATTAAAACTTTTATTAAATTTTAGTTTTATATAATGTACAAAAAAGTTTATGACAAAAATAAAGGAATATTTATTTATGTTGATGCTCACACGGGAAAAGAAATCATACACGGAACAGGTATCTTTGACACTTTAACGAAATTGTTTTCAAGCGGAGTTGCATCTTCAATTAGCACAGCTGGAAAAAAAGCTTTGGAAACAGCAGGAAAAGCAGCACTTGAAAGTGGAACAAAAAAGGTTGGAACAGAAGTTGGAAATTTAGCTGCAGCTAAAATTGTTGAAAAACTTAAAAAGAAACCTGCTCCAGCAGTTGGTAATTTAATTGCCAAGGAATTACAAGAAAAGAATAATAGTAAAAATAGTAAGGAGGAGGAGGATATTCATATGAGAATAAATAGAATATTGTCAGGATCTGGAACTTCAGCCCAACAAAAACGTATTAACAGATTAATTTATAAAAAATAAAATAATATATAATATATACATGTTTAGAACAAAACAATATTGCGAAAGATATGAATTAACTCCTATTCAATTAGATACAGCTTTAATATCTGTCCTGGGAAATAATGTTAAACAACAAAAAAACGGATATCACTTTACAATTAATGATAGAAGTTCATATTTTGATTGGTTTAATGCTTATTTTGAAGTAAGTTTTAAAGTAAATAAGCTTGCTAATGGTAATAATTATGTTGCTGGTGGAGATGATAATCAAATTGCTTTAATTAATAATGCAGCTTCATTAATTGATCAGTTAGTGGTTAAACAAAATGGAAAAATTGTATATGATTGTAATAATTTATACAAAGTAACAAATGTAAAGAGTTTGGTTGAACTATCTGAAGATTATGCAAAATCAACTGGAACAAATGAGTTTATTTATTTAGATACTACTGCTGTTGCTGAAAGTAGGAATGACCAAGGTGGATATAATAGTGGTTTTGCTTCTAGGAATTTATTGATCCAGGGTGGTAAAGAGGTAAACACTAAAATTCCATTAAATAATTATTCATTTTTTCAGGGTTTAGAAACTAATATTTTACCTCCAAGTCAACACTACAGCTGACAGATGATGATGAATTAATTTTTAGAGCTAATGCTACTGATGCTGGTAGAGTAATTGTAACAAAATTAATTCTATGGGTTCCACGTTTAATTTTCAATGAATTTGGGTTTGATCTAATTACTACTGAAAGATTTAAAAAAGCAAGATGGTCATACCTTAGGGAAATGGTGACACAATCAACTGATACACAACAAAATAATATAACCTTTAGAATAACAGCTGGTGTAACAAAACCACAACATGTATTTGTTTATTTACAACGACCTGACAAAAGTAATTCACAACAACATAACCCGCATTTATTAGATACATTTAAAGTTAATGCAGCAAATGAAAATTGCACTTTGAGCTCCTGTCGTCTTGAAGTTGGTAATGGTGTTTTTTATCCAGAAACAGAATACACAAGTATATCAAGAATATATGATGATGTAATTAATTATTATTATAAACAAAATAATAAGACTACTGGAAGTCTTTTAAATAGATCAAATTTTTATAATTATTTTGGATTTGTTCATTTTAACTTGGAATATAAAAAGGAAGTAACTACAGAAGATCCTAAGCATATTACATTAACAGCTAAATTAAATATTCCACCAGCAGCTAATATTCGTGTTTACGCAATTGTATTGTATGAAGAAACAGTTGAAATAAATACTATTGGAAATGAACTTGTTATTGTTTAAATAAAATAAATATAATTTATATATAATGACATCAAATTATATTGAATATAAAATTAACCTTACAGATGGACAAAAGAAAAATTTAGCACAAGCTTATAATAATAAAATTCCACATACTTTTAGATTAAAACATGAACAATTACATGGAAACTTTCCTTTACTTTTAAAAAAAACACAAATTAATCAAATTAAAAAAGCTGTTGCAAATAAGAAGGGATTAGAAATTACAATTTCAAAGAAACAAATGTCCAGTCAAGGTCAAAATGGTGGATTTTTAGGAGCTTTGGCTGGTTTGTTAGGAAAAACAATTCTTCCAATGGCAGCAAAAATAGCTCCAAAAATATGAGCCCCTCTAGGCATTGGTGCTTTGTCTTGTCTAGCCAGTACTGGTGTCAGTAAGTTACTTGGGAATGGTATGATTTCGGTAGCTAATGATAAGAAAAATATGATATCACCATATCTTACACCTAATCAAAGAAAGCAACTAGTAGGATCTGGAGTAATTAAATTAACACAAAAACAAAAACAAGACGGTGGGTTTTTAGGTATGTTGGCTGCTAGTCTAGGGATACCTTTGATTACATCTTTGTTAAGTGGAAAAGGACATGGTCAGGGTATACAGATTGATTCACAACGGAGACCTTACAGACGAATTCCTATAGTAAAAAAAAAAATAAAATTTATAAACAAACCTATTTCTAACTTTGAAATTGAACAATGGGTAAAACAATTAAAAATTAAAAACTTTAGGGGTGTATTTAGTAGAAATAATTTATTAAAATTAAAAGTAAAGGACGAGTGTGGAATTATAAATTTGGACGACTCTATTGGTCCTGGAACACATTGGGTTTGTTACTTTAATACTTTGTATTTCGATCCGTTTGGACTTCCTCCACCAAAAGAAGTAATTCAGTATATACCAAATGTAAAATACAACAATGTTCAATATCAAGACAAAACAAGTATGCTTTGCGGATATTATTGTTGTTTTTTTTATTAAAATGTTACAAGATAAAGTACCGTTGTATGATTTATTGTATAAAATACTAAAAATTTATAATGTAAAACAAAATGAACAAACTATTATAAATTATTTTAATAAAAAAGGACATTTATTTAACTGGAATAATTAATATAATGGGAATATTCAATAATATAAATGAAAAAGTAAATAAAATAGAAAAACAAATAGAAAGGCAATTAATAAGAAAACCTCCATTGTTTTTAACAAGTTATACCCAAGATACCGATGGTGGATTATTTCAATGGCAAACTGTAAATGCTAGTCCTGGTTTGGTTCAGGGTGGTAATATTGTGGCAATTAAACAAAATTGCATCTTAATTATTCTTGTTGATGCAATTAAATTAGATAAAGGAGAAGCTAAATTACAAATAAAAAATAAAGAAAGTGTAATTCTTCAAAGTTATCATGTAAAAAATAATAGAAAAAAATGAATCTATTTCTATTAATTATGCAAATGAATTTAAAATGGATGATGTTTTTTATATTAATTCTTTAAACGTTACGAATATTCAGTTAACAATTTATGGTTCTATAATTTAAGAGTAAGCTAATGTATCAATACCATTATCAAGAATATATCTTTTATCGTCATAACATGATAAAGATGTTTTATTTATAACATAACTGGAAAGATTGTGTTTATCAGAACGAATAACTTTAAAGGTGTGATTACTTTGGGTTGAATTAAACAAAGTATCTTTATAATTTTTATGAACTATTGTTTTCTTAACAACAAGTTTTTTAATTCCTTTACATTTTTTAACATTAACTTCGTTTTCTAATAAATATGAATACATTTTACTTCTTAATCCGACAAATTCAACAATGGGAATGCCGGCAGCTTCATCTTTAAATTTTCCAATTACTTTTTTATTATTATCAAAATAAAATTTTGAATTACTATCGTAATCACTATTATCAAATAAATCTTTGTCCTTATAAAAATCCTCATATGCATCTTTGGTTTTTATTTCATAACATAATGAATCAGTGTCAGTGAATAGTAATTTACAATTACCCTCATACTTTTCCTTAATGTAATTATAATGAAAATCATACATTAAATATTTTGATAAATCTAGAATGCACATTCCAACATAACAAGGTCTGTTTAATAACAAACTTTCTTTTATTCTATGAATACCAAAAAGGTTAGAGTTAAACATCGTTGAACTAACAAATGAAGGTTTGGCTATGTATTTTAATAAAATATTTTCATCATGAGTTAATTTAATATTAACCCTCTTGCGTAAATTCTCCATCGTCTTACCGAATACAGAATTGTTCATTAACTAAAAAAAGTCTTTTTCAAATGAATTTTTTGCTTTAGATCTTTTTTGAGTATTAAAATCAATATACTTTTTAACCAAGGACTTTCGTCAAAAGTTAATATTTTATGTATTTTGTTACTTTTAACCCTAATTGTGTATATAGTTCAAGATTTTTATAATGAACTACATAATTTTGTTTTTTTCATTAAAGTTGGAACTAATTTTTTTACATTACTTTTTCCTATTTCAAATTCTGTTTTAATATTTTACTATAATCAGAAAGCCATTGATCTGGTATTTTAATTTTTTCAGGAGCTAAAGGATAATCATTGTGGGTTTTATGTAATCTTTTGGATATTCAAGATCACATTCAACAATAAAGTTAGTTTTAACCTTTTGCAATTAATTTCTTAAATTGTTTTTCGGATATAAATTTAAAGTTTCCAGAGGGTAAAGGTTGACACATAGCCCAACCGTAAAGGTTATTGGCGTCGAGGTACATAATGTATTTGCTTTCTTCTTTTGAATTATAATCCTTCATATATTTATTGTTTGCTTTACTGTATCTGTTTGAAATATAACTTATTCCTCCTCTCAGTCCCTTTTCAATAAAAAGATACATATCAATATCAGTTATTAAATCTAACTTAATTCCAGTCATTTTTAACATTGCATCCCAAGCTAAACCAGGACTACTAAAATAATGACAAGGATCTAATTTGTAGTACTCTAAACATAGTTTTCTAAAATTTTCGAATACATCAGCTAAAAGTAATACGTCAGTTTTTAAATATAGATCATGATATTCTCCCATTGTTTTAATTTTAAATTTATTCCAAATATTTTTAGCATGTTCATATTCGTTGTCAGATATGTGTGTTTCATTTAAAATTGAATAAAACTCTTCTTTAGAAGGTAATTCTGTTTCTTTAAATTTTTTAAATGAATCCATGTAATCATATGGATAAACACCTTTTGTCTTTAATAATTCTAGTGTAACCGAAGGTTCCAGCTTCGCAATGTAATCAAATTCTTGAGATAAATATTTAAATTCTGGAATATTTTTTACTAAGTTATCCAATGATTGAGACATAAATTGGAATGAATCAATAAAGACCAAGTCAGAAATCATAAATGCCATATATCTTTCCATATTGTTAGGAATAACATTAATTTCTTTTTTAAATTTCCCTATTTGTTGCATAATAAAATGACCGTCATAACCTCTTAAATTATGAAAAATAACAGGAATTTTATGTGTTTAAATTTTAAAATTAATATTACATTCTGAGTGAGCACTTCCTCTGAATTTTCCTGTTATATGACAATGATCCCGGACAGGATTTTCATTTTCCTTATATTCTTTTTCACAGATATGACAAAACTTTTGTTTTTTAAATTCACTTTCATCTTTTTTAGACATTCTTAGTTCTTTGTTAAAATGTTCTTTAAATGTTTCTTTACAATATTCCTCTTCCTCAAGCATTTTTTCAATAAACTTATAAACTGCATTAGGGCCTCTATAAATCTGGGTTGGTTTAGTATATTTATCGTCATAGCAACAAACAACTTTATAGCCGTAACCACAATCTATATGATTTTGATATGGTTCAGTAAATGAAGATTCAGTTGATGGTAAAGCAGTTAAAACTTTTTTAGTTATTGATTCAAAATCAGCATAAATTACAAAAGGTACTGCTAAACCTTTATGATAATTTTCAAATTGTACTTTACTTCCCTCTTTTGGCATTTTTACACCTTGGGTACCATTAATAGCTAAACAATTTGGAATATGTTCATTTAATATTCTTTCTTGAGAAAAATGTTGCAGACAGCTTTTACAGAAGTGTTTTTTATTTGCATGTTTTGTTTTGTTAAACATTAATCTATTAAAGTCTTTTATCCAAACATAATGTTGGACTACAGTTCTTGAGGGCTTACAGTCATCATCATTTATTTTATCATTTATTTTATCATTAGTAATTAGCAACATGTCACAGTGTTCTTCGTATTGATATTTTGATATGTACAATGGATAAATACTATTTTCTTCATATCCAAATATATTAAATGATATTTTCATTTAAAACTTCTATTTTAGGTATTTGATTTAATGTAACAGGAAATTTAATTCCAGTATAATCAAGATCGTTTATATGTTTTTTATATTTTGAAACTCTATGAGGGTTTTCTTTAACAGGAAATTTGTAAGCTAAATGGCACCATCTAAAACATTCGTTATCATCATTCTTTATATTTATTAATCCTTTCATTGGATGTTGTAATGGTTTTGGTAATTCTAAATAACTTGAAGCAGCCAAAGGACTATACTTATATCTATTTATATAATGAGAATCAACTGACTCTATTCTCCAGCCGCTTCCTTCAGAAATCCAATTACCAATTCTATTTATTATTTCATCAAAAGCTTGATGTAAAGTTTTTTTTATTTCATTTGTATGAATTATTTCTAAAGCCTTTGATTGAAAATAAGCTGATTTATATATTGTATCAGTTTTATCCATTTTTGCAAAAGTTATTTTTAAAACAACGTTTATTTTTATACCTTTTAAAGTTTTAAGTTCAGATTTAAGTATTTCATAAGAGTCGTTTATAGTTAAATATAATTGATTCTTTGGATCTTGTCTATATGTAATTTTAATTTCAAATTTCTTAAAATATTGTTTTGTAGATCTCTCGATTTCCATCTATATATTATATTTAGAAAATAAAATTCGTTAAGCAAAAAAGGATTAAAAAATAATTAAAAAAATAATAAAATAAATAAAGTTTTAAATTATCTTTAAGAAGAATTAAAATATTTAAACTTATATCTTTTTCCATTAGTTTTTGATATTCCACATTTTACTCAGTTTTCTCCTTTGCAGCACATTGCTATTAACCCAGAATTAATACCAAGGTCTTTAGACGCTGCATAATTGCTTTTATATGTTTTTTCTTCATTAGTATCACAGTCGGTTACAATTACTTTTTTAGGATTGTTTCGAATATTATTTGGTCTGGGACAATCACATAATCTTTCAGCATTTTCTTCTTCAGTTAATAGACAACCACAGTTTCATTCAAATAAATTATTTTTTAAAAGATAAGGATCTATAACATTTTGTAATTTATCAATGACATGATTTTTATATTCATCGCTAACTATTTGATCAAGTTTTGATTTAATAACATTTCTTCTTTTAAGAACTTTCTTATATGAATTTTTATCTGGATTCATTATTTCTCCTAAAGTGCTAGATAATTTTGGCATATTCATTCTATCTACCTTTCTATTAACCATCTATATATAATATACTTATAGAAAAAAATCTTTAAAAACGCACCTAATGAAATTATATTGATTTGAGAAATTTGTTTATATTATCTATATCTTTTGAATAAGATTTTAAAGTCATTTTTTCTAAATTGTTATCAACTGTTAAAATTTTAATACCTTCCTGAGACATTCTGTTTAACCATTCTTCGTGTAATTTGTGTAGTTTTTCTAAATAATCTAAACCAACTTTGTTTTTTTCCGTTCTGTTTCTTTTTGAAGTCTTTAAAACATATTTCTGGGTCGGTTTTAACATAAACAAATCCATCAATTGGGTTTTTTCCGTATGGTTTTATAATATGATCAGTTAAGAAAAGATTGTATACTGCCCACTCGGGGTCATTTATAACACCGTTGTCGTGATGTTGTTTTGTAAAAACGTTACTGTTAGTTAAATAACAACGTTCAAGGACAGAAACACCATCAAACTGTTTAGCAGAAGATAACATTTTTATATGACTGTTTAAAGTTGTTAGCTGAAAAGGAAATAAATATTTGGAAGGTTCTTGAGCAGCAAGTTCAAAAAGGTTATATGAATTATAACTTGCGAAGCTGGAACCTTCGGTTGCACGTGGATCCATAACATTTTGCCATTCGTGAATTGGTTCTAGAATTATATTAAAATTAGGATTATATTCTTTAAAAATATCTAAAAACGTACTTTTTCCTGATGCAATATTACCTTCAACTGATATAATTTTTCTCATTTATATAAAATACTTATAGAAAAAATCTTTAATTAAAGTTAATACAGCTCTTCTTCTTTTTTACTTTTATATCCATTAAGTTTAAATTCCTTCATATGCATTTCAAGAGGTGTTGAATAATTTTTTTCTTTCTGCATTTCTAATAGTATTGTAAAAATATCCTGAACAACTTTATTTGGATCTTCTTTATTTACTTTTCCAATCCGTGCTTTTGTTATAAGTTGTTTTATTTTGTGATGATGTGTTTTTAAAATAAATTTCTTGTCGTCAAGTTTTAGTCTGTTAGTAAATATGGTAATTACTGATGGAACAGCACCAGCAACTGCTACAAATACAGGAATAGCTGGAACAAGTGCTAATGCAGCTGAGCAACCAAAATCACCTGCTGTAATATATAATCCGGTACTTACTCTCCCACAAAATTTATAACTTTTTCTGTAAGCAGCAGCTAGTTTAGTTAAGTGAATAATTAATTGATCTGTTGTTTCTATTCCATTATTATTAGAAATAAGATTTTTATTACTCATTTATATAATTAAACTTTTTATTTTCTAAATTAAATTTGTTCAAGATCGCTAAACGGAACCCAACTATTAAATTCTTCACTATAACCTTTCCATTTTACTAAAGCTTTTTCTTCTTTATAGTCTCGTCTAATAACTTTTTCTATTCTAAAAACTTCTTGTGTAGTAGGTAAAAGTTCTTGTTCATAAAATGAACCTTGAATTATTTCATCATTTAAATCTTTAATAGTGTATGTTCTGGGATTTGTATTATTAATTTTATAAATTATAAATATTTCCTCTGTCCAATTTGGTGTATATCCTTTTTCAAAATGTCTTTTAAGTTTACTTAAGCGAACTCGATCACCAATTTCAAATTTTGCTTTACTCTTTGGTATCTTTAAATCACCATATAAATTAAAGTAAACAGTACCTTTATTTAAGTTTTTACTAGCTTCGGTTGGTGTCATTTTTATACTAGAATGTTTTGTTTTGTTATATTTATCAACCATATCCTGCAAATTATCTAAATAAGTATAAGTATTATTTGCTGTAAAATATTTCCACATTATTCTTTTTAAACTTCTATTAAATCTTTCTATTACTACAGCCTTTCCTTCCTTAAATGTATGGTACATGTTAATCTTATTTTTATTCAAAAATGATTCAAACTTTTTATTATAAAATTCTTTTCCTTCATCTACCCATAAATTTACTGGTAATCGTCCTTCTAAAATTATTTTTTCAAATGCTTCAGTAACAGATTCTCCAGTTTTATTCTTTAATGGAATAACCCAAGCATATTTACTAAATATATCAATAACGGTTAACAAGTATTTTACTCCTTTATTATATTTTGAAAAAGCTTGCATGTCAACTAAATCAGCTGACCAAGTTTCATCAATATCATTAACTATCACTCTTCGTTTCCTAAATTTTCTTTTAATTGGTTTGTGTAATTCTTCTGCTAATTCATCGCTCCATGTGATTCCGGGGGTATACTCTACCCCCTTTCCAAGTGTGTATTTCGTTTTGATGGCTGGTTTTACAACTAAATGTTTTGCAATCTTTTCTCCAAATGTTTTTGATTTAGTTTTATTTAAATTGGAAAGCATTTGCTTATCACATGTACCCTTTTTTACACCACTGTCATAGCAAAAATCATGGTCCATACATACTGCATCCAGTTCATTGACAGGGGGTCCATTATCTAGGGGATTTCCTGGCCCACAATAATTATATCCTGGAAGTGTTAAACCTTTCTTAGGTAATAAAGGTAACATTGCTTTGTGAATATCTAAATTACCCCCTGTACTTTTAACAAACTTTGATTTTATTTTTCCACAAGATGAACAAGTAGCCCTTATCATTTTTCTCCCGTTTTTTGTTGTAACATAATGAGGATTTATATTATCAGTAAATCTTCTTTCTTTCAAACAATATATTTTATTCTGTAAACTCATCTATATCATATGTATTTAAAACTTTTAATTGGGTTTAAAACCTGTGGATTTTAAATTGTCCGGTATTGGTCAGTCCGGACCAAAGATTAAATCTTTTTTTTTTTTGGTTAAACCAAAGGTTTTCATTCGGTTTAACTAAAGATTTAAAAGATTTTTGGGGTATTAAGTAGTATTTTAAGTTTAGGGCAAGGTTAAAGTGCACTTATAGAATAGGGACAAGGGGTCAGGGGGGGTTAAACTGTTTCAAAACCATCCTAATATTCACTACTCCCATCTGATATCTTAATGACGTATTCTGCAGATGTGATTCCATTTTACGGTTATATTTACTTCAGTAAGTTCATTCTATTGCACAATTTAGTGACAATGCAAGCATGTTTCCGTCAACTATGCTCGCCTGTTGTCCCATTATCAAAGAAAAAAAGGTAAGGTAGATTTCCCGGAAGGACAGAGCACCCCAAAGACAGCCATAGAGAATGCACCCCAAAGTAAGCCCACAACAAAAAGAAACTGTAACGGAAAAATATAGTAGACGGGTTACTTCAAATATTCAAAAACAAAGTATATTTTAATTGTATGCAAAATACAAAAAGTGGGGTAAGGGGTTGATAAAAGGGTGGGATGTTGGGGAAAGTAGGAAAAGCAAGACTCCATTTATATTGACATTTCCTTAAAGTCTCGGATTCTTCAGCACAGAAAGTAGTTGTTGGCAGTTGACTGCATCTTTGGAATTAAGCAGGAGAGAATTTATTTAAACTGCAAACAGAGATTGACGACTCTAGGGGACAATGGCATTTAAAAGAACTAGTCAGGACCTCGAGTAACAGAAAGGCTCTCCGTTAACGAAATTTAGTGCCCAGCAATGAACAAAAAAGACACAAAATATTCCCAAATAGCAAAAACCCTATATTTTGAGTTTTGATGTTTTTGCATTGAAGTTGTAGGTTTTTAGAGTATGAATATAAACTATTTGTTAATTGTTCAAAGATTAAATATTGTCATAGATAAAAAATGTATAATGTACAAATGTCACACTTTATGGCAGCCATCCAACAACGAAACAAATTATACCGCAGTGCTTGAATGAATGAGAAGCAGTGCTTGAATGAATGAGAAGATGACTGGCATCTAGACAAAGCGAAACAAATATACACTTTACGAAAAATGACAAAACAAACAAATTGTGATATAGACTTGGAAGACACCTCTAGGAGGCCAATACCAATTATTTTTTACATTAATTCTACTTTCAATCCGTTCATTTGTGTGGACTAAAATAATGTGTGTGTTTTGAGGTATATGCTCTCTTTCTGTAAATACTTTTGAAGTCTCGTATATTAAAATGTTAATACATGCAGATGATTTTAAAAGACATAAATAGACCTAACTGAAAAAATGAGCATCTTTAGTCAAAGCAACAATTACCTCTTACATTATCTGTAGCAGCTTGAATAAACTCAGTCAAACATAGACTGCTTTTATTTTGCTAGATTTGAGATATAATCATTACTTGGTGACGGCATATACTCGTAACGTGTTAGTAACCGTTATATCAAGTATACACGTAAAGAGACATATTTTAATCATTGATGGCATTGACCGTAAATCTTGTACATGTAAAAATGTTATAATATGACTGATATATGATCATGTGTACTGGTAGGTGTACGGTTAACCGGAAAAAAAACTCGTCACTGATCTACAGAAAATGATATCCAATGTTCTCGACAGTGAACTTTAACCTCAGAGGTGTTCTTCAGTCTAAACCAAGTACACCCAGCCCTCATACACCCGCCCTCTCTCGCAAAGGAATAAAATGTTATAAATCATTATATGCCAAATTTAAGCATAATAATTTCATGAATTATTCAAACAATTGTAAACAAGTGGTTTCTTTGTAAAACATGCTATCTGGATGATGTTCTTATTGACATGATGATTATTAGCTCCTTAGGTTAGTACTATATGTCTTCTGTAACAACAAGTAAAAACAGTTCGAACATTCCTGCATTTTCAACATCACTTGATTCAAATAATATAATAGTTTTTTTTTTTAATTTTTTAGTGAGAGAGGTGATATAAATAGAGGATATTATATGAGTGTTTTTCGTGTTGAATTTAATAAACGAGTTGATGATAATATGCGAGTCTTGTGTTGTAGTAGTTATTGTAAGGAAGCTGAGAAGGGGCATATGTTATTCTATTGGTCCGGGTCGTATTGATGGTTTAAGGTTTTTACATTAACTTTAGTAGTATTTGAGACAAGGTCTTAAACGGAGGTTTAAGACGAAATATTGTTAGGTTTCAAGTCTGTAATAGCAGTTTGAGGTTATATAGACATTGGGTCTCTTATGCTTGTAATTTATGCTCATATTTGTACGAGTCTCCGATCCATATACTCATCCTAGGTCTAGTGGTTTGTGACAAGTTGTTGAAACGTTCGGTTTGAAACATAGCTGGTAAAAGGTCAAATATTCAGGTTGTTTGATACCAGCTATTGTATTATAAGGCCCACATATTGAATAGATTATTTGTTTGATTTCAGTTGATTTAAGTTCTAAACAATTATTTCTCAATTATTGATCAAACTAAACAGATGTGAAAATAAAGACAGTTAGCAATTATACTTCTGTTTTGAACGATAGCAGAAAATCGAAAAGATATTATACATCATGCGTAAGCACCGAGGTCGTATGCGCGAACCGAATACAGTGTGTTGCTAGCATTTACGGAATTGTTAAATGAACTCATTTTATGATTAATGCTTAGATCTGTCACACACTGAAAGATTTACCATGCCAATGATTAAAAAATGCATTTTACTACTTGTTCAATGATGATTAAATGTAAAATTTACACATTGTACACATCTACATTGTCTTCTACGAATAATATATTTAGTCTTTTGACAATTCAGTTGTGAAAATAAATTTTGAAATTCATTCTTTGAACCTGCAATTTCAATGCAAAGACATTACCTACCGTAGAAATGGATTGCCGATATATAGGGATTTCGATTTCGCAATCCGATAATGTAAAACAACCAATATATGCTCAAAAGTGGTTACCTATTTAAAACATTGGGTATCTCTTCTATTCAGTGCTTGGCAATGCATTTCTCTGTTTTAAAGACAAGTGTCCTTTACTTAACTCTACGTCACATCTTTTAATTATCTATGTTTATTTAATTTATTAAACTGCTAAAGGGATTTCATTAAAGCTTTACTCAAGGACAGATGACATTGAAATTAAATACAGTGTACACAAACACTAACTCTGGTTTGCCTACTTTTAAAAATCTCTCTTTAGTAATTATACTTCCAACCTTTAATTTGTTTTAAATTCTTGAACGTGGTGAAGAACAGCTAGGGAACTGCTTTCTGTATAATCCAGTAATAACTCTTACATACTATAAATTGAAGCTACCTTGATCGTAATTACACATTTTTCTTTTGCACGGCGAGTTTAAAACATTAGGTTTCAGAAATACGTTTGATATTTCGCTATTTGCCATACGTTTCGATCGTTATCATGTATTCCGCATTAATACATACCCGAAATATTTCAGATATTTTATCAAGTTAAATGCATTATCATACTAATACTTAAGTATGAAACGGTAAACAGGTGATACCGCTTGTCCTGATATTAGATAAATGATTTTAGAGTCTAGAGAAAAGGTAATACATGTACTTTCATGGCAGTAACCCAGTGAATAAGTTCAAAACACAACGACGGCAGCCGACTTCTGGGAAGGAGCTTTGTCATGCAACAGAGACATGTACTGGATGGTGCTGAGTGAAATCAACGAGTTTCGAATGTTCAATATTTGATGATTACTTTTAGAAATGAATTCGTGTTTCACCACCGATCGAAAAATAAAACTACTTTTCCTTATTGCTATGTTAAATATATTTGTATTTGTTTCAGCAGTCCGAACTCTGGTGATTGCTTATCAGTAAATACGAATCCATCTTGCAGTAATACATATCATTTTCAAACTACGTCTTAAATGCTGCCGTGTATAGATTTAGAATTTAACGAGATCTTTGATCACGAATCTCTGGCATTATGAAATAATCTCACAGAGGCTCAGAGCAGGTTTACATTTATCAAAATTGTGCCGCTTTTTAGTAAAACAATTCTATGAAAGTATTGAATGTAAGTAGGTATTTGAGGAATTGTACTGAATGCTTTCAAACTCTTAATAAGTCTTTGGTATCATGAAATGGCCATTCTGAGCCAGGTTCAATATCTCTGGCTTACACTTTACATAACTTAAATTTAGAAAACTTTGTTAACGCATTTGCATGTAAAGTAGTATTATGTTGAAGAGTCCCACGTAGTCACACACGCTGTCATTAGATCTGCTGGCGTAAACGTTAGTGCCCTGAAACCGGTTTTACCCGTTTTCATCGTAAACAACAACTAAATTGGCAGTCTGAAAATAATACGAGATCAAGGGGTATGCAATTTTAATATATTCATTTCAATTCTATTCAATTTCATTCAGGCATAAGAATTTGCATAAAACATACAAACAAGAGTGCCAGAATGTCACAATATACAAACGTCAAAGCAATTTTTTACACTAGTACTTGTATTTGCAAATGGAATTTTAATTCTGTGGTTGTGTGGTAATTCTTGGAGAGGATCATTTCAAAATAGCTGATTTGAAAATAAATTAATTACTATCATATGATTCAAACTTCGGCAATTTTCAATAATGCAAGAGCCATAACTGTAAAGACACTGTATACTTATTGAACTTGACGTAGATGTTATTGTAAAACATATTCTGTATAAGTTTGGTAGACAGTAAGCCCAAACAATGACATATCTAATTCTAACCAGGTTAAGAAGTTTCAAGAATAAGCTATTTATAGTACCAACAAAGGGAAGTTAGTCCACAAGAAATCTATATTTTGTTTTTCAATGTCCACAAAAATCTCCTTACCAGGTAGAGATACCTTAAATTCACCTAAAAATTGGAAGTAACAACTATGTTGTACCACAGAAAAGTGGTCTTTGATTTTCCTTACGGCCAGTTATAAAAAAAGTTACAATATAATTTATTTATAGTAACAACAAAGGAAAGTTAAATTAATCTTAAAAAGAGGAAAATGTCCACACAAAAGTCCTTACTAGGTAGAGATTGGTCAAAATACACCTTAAAATTGGATATAACATACATGTTATACCAAAGAAAAGTGGTCTCGAGTATTAATAAAAAAGTTACAATGTAAGCTATTTATAGCGACAGCAAAGGTAAGTAATTCTAAAAATGTGGCAGTACTCTTTCATTGAGATAATTATCTTTGCAAAACACAAATGCGTGTCAAAGTTATGGTCGAAGATCTTATATGACCTTTGACTGCTTTGACCTTTAAGATAGATGACTTGGGTTTGTCCATGACACTCTTTGTCATTGAGGCATACATTTATGCAAAATAAAAAAAAGATTGCTTAAAAAATAATTTAATTATTGAGCAGAAAATGTCGTTTTACCATTTTGACCGATTTAAGGGCCATAACTCTAGAGATACTGGTCCGAACTGACTGGTTATCGAACTTGGCCTAGATTTTATAGAGATATACATTCTGTATAAGTTATGTTTAGTTGTGATACAAAATGCTCCAGTTATCGAGTGGACACTGTCAATTTGGGCAATTATGACCTACTCAATGGCCATAACTCTAGAGATACTAGTCCCAACTAGCTGGTTATCAAACTTAACCTAGACTTTATAGAGATACACATTCTGTATAAGTTATATTTAGTTCTGATACAAACTGCCCTAGTTATTGAGCGGACACTGTGAATTTTGGCATTTTTGACCAATTCAAGGACCATAACTCTAGAGATACTGGTCCGAACTGGCTGATTATCGAACTGTGCCTAGACTTTATAGAGATACATTCTTTATATAAGTTTGGTTCAATTCTGATACAAAATACTCTAGTTGTTGAGCGGACACCGTTTTTTCCGCCCACCACACCGCCCAACCACATAATACGTCCCGTTTTTTTTCAAACGGGCGTATAAAAAGAGATAAACTGCTGGTTCATAACAAAACATACAAATAGTTTTGAAAAAAAAATGCTTAATTTGAGATCTTAATATCTTAAACGATCCATCAAAATAACAATTCCAGCGGAGTCTCTAGTCGTAATTATGTCACCGTTTAAGTTATAAATTGTAATTATAATAAGCATTTTTTGCAACATTCAATGTCAACGCCTCAAATACAATACAAACCAATTGATATTTTAGTTGCTATAACAATCTAAATTAATGTTCATAATTAATTGATTAAGCATTTTCAGCAAAATTGTAGCGTTGATAGTAAAACATCTGTAGCACTTTGACATGATAACATAGCATTTAACATAATACGACACTGTTTCGACAAGTTAACACCACATTTTGACATGATAACATCGCACTTTGATATGATAACATAGTATTTTAACATGATAAGACACTGTTTTGACAAGTTAACAAAACACTTTGACAAGATAACATGGCTTTTTAACATAATAGCACGCTCGGTAAAAAAAATCACACGGTACTTTAACAAGATATCATAGATTTTCAACATAATAACACTCTCTGCAAACAAGATCATACTTTGACATGAGTACTTGGCTAGTTAACATAATAAGACACTATTTTGACAAGTTAACATCACAACTTGACATGATAACATAGATTTGCAACATAATAAGACGCTGTTTCGATAAGTTAACACCACGTACTGTCTATAACATGGCTAGTTAATATAATAAAACACAGTTTCGGCAATTTAACACCATAATTTTACATAATAATAGCCTTTTTTTAACATAATCAAACACTGTTTTGACAAGTTAACATGACACATGAAATGTCCCGACATAAGACAGGAGTGGCGTTCCATATTATGGCGTCGTTAAAGACTCCTCACCAGTAGAAATACATGCCATTACTATGTATAATGTAAATAAGAAACGCTATCGTTTCAAAAACCTATTACAGTGTATTTGCTTGGAGCCATATTTTAGGTCCCGTGCGATTGAAAAAAAAAAAGATTAATGGCAACATATACCAATCTGTTCCGTTATGTCTGAAGTTCA
Organism: Mercenaria mercenaria; assembly: GCF_021730395.1. NCBI lineage: Eukaryota > Metazoa > Mollusca > Bivalvia > Venerida > Veneridae > Mercenaria > Mercenaria mercenaria. The sequence continues at coordinate 64,158 of NW_026459041.1, forward strand.
TTTTCAGCCATGACGCCAGTCTGAATGCTGAGACTGGATCGAGTTATGACGTCATCAAAATGGCGGCCATTTTTTAACATTAAATCTGCCATTATCTTCAAATGATTGATTGGAGTTGTTTGTTTTTGATGTTAAAAGCAAGTTTTGTTACGGTTTATATCGTACAGCTACATAATTATCTCGCCTTATGTTATTTTGAATAAAAGAACGTCATTTATACAATATTAAAGATATTCTTATGCCCAAATTTCATATTTGAGTATATGAACAATTACCACATATTACATGATAAAATAAACACGTTTGTGAGTATGAAAGGTATTGTGTAAAGTTTAAATACAATATACTAATAAATGTGTAAGTAAAAACAGTATGAATATGTTACGCCCTTCAAAAATTATATATTGATATGCTTAAGTGATTTCTTTGCTTTCGAGCGAACTCTTGTCTTTCTGTTTAAAACAAATGGGCACAGCTATAGAATAAACAATAATAACAAGTATTACTATATCTAATTTCTTCACTTTCACATTTAGCACTTTCTACATTCCTTACTGTTGTTGTGACATTCATATACGTCACGGCACTAGTGACCCATCTCGACTCGATTATTGTTCAATAAAGGTTTGAGATCCTGTGGAAACTATTTAACTTTTCAAAGGCTTCTGTCGAATTAAAACGGCAAAATAGAATAATGTTCATGTATCACAGAGAATGAGCTTTGTTCAATTACAGGCTATATAAATATCGAAATTGACATGTTTACATCACTTTGAGATAGTTTAAAGCACACACAGAGCCACAACACTATTGGGATATGTTTATATTCGTATATTTCGACGGTATAGCTTATGCGAAAAATAATACATTCGATAAGAAAATAATCTGTTCAAATAAAGTGGGTGGGGTAACTATAAATAATCTGTTCAAATAAAGTGGGTGGGGTAACATATAGTTTGATTATTTCACATCATTTAATTATTAAAATACTTCAATATTGTTGTTACAATCACATTGACAACAAATATTCCAGGATGAAATATCAAAGATAATAATGTTAAAAATTGCGGTGAAACTTATGCAAATTTTAAGATACGCAGAATTATATTTTCAAACTTTGCCGCCATTTTGATTACGTCATAGGTCACAAACAGGTAAATAGTTTTCCCTACATATTCCTTATAAAACTGACATTTTTTAAAGAGCTACCAAACATAGCTAGACCCATTTCAGAGAACAAAAGCTATGATAAAACTGATATAAAATGAAGAGAAAAGTAGCGGTCATGTATCTTCTAAGAGAGATTTCTCTTGTCACATTTGCTTACTGTAAACTCACATCAAAATCACACTGCTGTGACCTGGATGTACAACCCATACTAAAATTGAGCTTCAATTCACCAAATACAACCTGCTCTCCCATTTTTCCTACCAAAATGTCAAAAATACATCCACTAGACCAGATGTATCCCACGCTTGTTCCTTTACTAAAGTTAGGCCTATAACATAGATTGGTCCAGCCGCGGAACTCGTACTGGCGACATGTCTTTTTGTTACCTTCAGACATTTTCTAACAGTTAGGTATATGTCGCCATTAATCTTTTTTCCGCCGATCGCACGGCATTCCCGTTTTGAATACACTAAGGTAATTGGAAGTGTTTTTAATCAACGCTAATTATTGCAATGTGAATATTATTTTCATTTATCAACTAGAATTGTAACAGCAGCCTCCCCTTCCCCCACTCCCCTTACCACGCTGTATTATGTTATCTTATTTTTTATTTGAACTAGATAAAAATCGATGGCGTTATCGAAAGGGACTAAAGCAATTGTTGATGTAGAGGAACTTGAAATAGGAGATATCATAGTGTTTGTGAGGGCAGGTGGATTATATTTCCATTGCGGAATCTTTGACGGTAAGAAGAGTGAACGTACACGTTGCTGCAAATTTATGTGCAAATGTTAAACCAACTAAGATTAAGTCGGTCTCGGATAATAAATAATTCTGAATATCATATTAATGATAATGAAAACATTCCGGTTTCAGGAAAGATAACAAAGTAAGAACTTTTAACTTTGCAGATAGCCAATTTGTAACAAGATATATTAAAAAACTGTTGCCTTTTAGAGAGGTTGATATGAGGATATATCGACCCGGAAAAGGCGATATATTGATCGAGGGCGTAGCATCCATAGATTTAGATAGGGTAGGATAAAAAAGTAAAATATATGATTAACATGATAGACTCTCAGATTAAGATCGTTCCCGTTTTGATGGGCCGTTCTCAACAATTAGATGGTTCCACATTTGCATGGTTATTTGTCGTCATTTGAATGTTTCCCATTTGTACATTCTATTATTAACTCTAAAATGGCTCCATATTGAATATTGTCAATTATCAGCATTAAGATATTTTTCCTTTCACATGATGATCTATAAACTCTTAGATGGATTCCCATTTTTATGGTCAGTAACCAAACTTGGAAGAATCTCGAATGAAATGGTAAATTATCAATACTTAAAAGGTTCACAATTTTCATAGTGAATTATAAAACGCTATGATTATTTCCCGTTTACATAGCCTCTTATCCGCACTCATGTGTCTCTCCGTTTGCATAGGCAATTATCAACAATTTGATGGTTGCTTATTTGCATGGTCAGTTATCGACACTTGATTTCATATTTGCATAATCATTCATCCACATTTCGATGGTTCCCCAATAGCATGATCTATTTTCAACACTAAGATTATTCCAATTTGCATGGTCAAATATCTGCCTGTTTGCATGGTTATCAACAATTATATGTACATGAATCCTCCATTGCTTCTTTATCAGTACTAAAATATATTTCCTATTCGAACGGTCAGTTATCATCAGTTTTGATGGTTCCAACGTTGCTTGGTCAATCATCAACGTTTAGTTAGATTTCCATTATCAACACTAATATTGTTCCCACTTTGCTTGGTCAACTATTAATACCATTTTGTTTCCCATTAGTGTTGTCAATCATTTATACTTAGAATGATCCCCATTTTCTTGGTTAATTTCCTACATTCTGATGTTCCATCATTTGCACTGTCAGTTAGACATACTCATGGGGTATTTTCAGATTTTCTTTTATAAACACTTAGACGGTTCCCCAATTCTGAACACTTGGATCGTTTCCCATTTGCATGTTTAAGTATCAACACTTGGATCGTTTCCCATTCGCATGTTCAATGGATTGCCATTTGCATGGACAGTAATCATTTCTAAGATGGTTTCCCGTTTATATGATCAAACAAAACACTTACTTGGTTCCCCATTTACATGGTCAATTATCAACACTTAGACGATTCCCCATTTGAACGGTCATTTATATGCAATTTTTTAACATTCTCCAGATGTATGGTCAATAATCAACACTAAGATAGTGGTCATTTATTGACACTTCGATGATTTTCTAATTGCACAGACGGTTATCAACACTTTCGTGATTTCCCAATTTGCCGGGTCGGTTACCAACACTAAGATCGTTTCCCATTGGTCGATAATCAACACCAAGACGGTTTTCCTTTCGCAGGGTATGCTATCGTTACTATGATGGTTCCCTGTGTGCATGGTCAATTAGATAATTCTCCGTTTGCTTTTGTTTTGTGTATTATTTCCTCCCGGACAGGCAACTGGGTAGAACCAACGGCCATCTGTAACCTAACTGGATGGCTTCCTCGCATGAAGAATTAAGCATCACGAGTGAGTCTCGAACCCACACTGGTGAGGGGCAAGAGATTCGAAGTAACCTTAACAACTCTGCCTCGGAAGCCCCGCCTCCCAAGTTGCCTGATTAGTTATCAACACTTAGATGATCCATTTAGCATGGTCAATTATCAACACTTTTTTATACTCCTCCATGTACATCACTGACTTAAATAATAGTTGGTAGGTGTTTGCATTTAGTGAAACACGTACGTAGAAAGAAGTTTGATTATTAATACACTGTACTCTCAGTAAAATACTTCATATGAGAGGGAGTTTTGTATCGGCTACATCTATTATTTTTTAAGAAAAAAGTCTTCAAATGAGAGAAATTCTACGAGTGCAAATCGTGGGCTCAGGATTTACCTCCCTTGGATTAAAAAAAAACAAACATTCTCCGCGCATGTGCAATAGTGTCACGCAGATTCCTACAAATGTAAACAAACAGAAAGTTGATTTCTAAAAAAGAAGGTTGAATTTCTGTGTAGACACTTATATTTGGTTAACAAAATTTTGCTGAAGAGTTACATGAAAGGGGAGATTACGATTATTCGGATACTGGTATTTATCGGAAACTGTTGTGAAACCAGTAGCTAGGTAAAAAGAATCTTTAATAGAAGTGATGCTAAATGGAATAAAATTTATAACATTGACCTTGAAAAATTTGGAGAAACTATATATAAATATAATACTTGCAAAGCAGATGCAGATAAACTAAATTTCAAGTTCACATTTCTTATATAGATACATGTAGTAATATCCTTGTACACAATTAATTATAAAATATTTATACAAAACTACTCGAAAGAAATAATATGGAATAAGTCGAATATAAAACAGACAATGGACACATGTCTCTTTTAAAAGAGGCATTTTATACATGGAACACACGTTTTGACTTCCGAACCATTTGAACAAATGCAATATATGTATGGCATTGAAACTGGTGACTATTTGACATTGAGAAAACACAACGGAAGATAAATTACCACTTGTTTAATATAAATAGTACACATTTACTGAACTGCGTGTTTTAGGTATGAAATACGCGATTGAAATGGGTAAGTATATTTTCCCATTCACGACAATGGTTCTTATAGAATACCTAGGGGTAGGGTATAACATGTACAGAGGCATTTTCTTTCTGATCTGGCGCCAGTGAGAATAATACTAAATAACAATTATTTGTACGAATGCAAACTCACAGGTTCTCACTTGGGTAATTTCTGTTCAGTGATCCCAGAAACCCAGAGTCACCTTTTTGGGAATGTCAAATAATACAACAATTTTGGGTCAATCTACAAAGGTTTCTTATAACTAAAAATATTCAAATACGTATCCTCAATTATAGAACAGTGCCATTAGTGTCAGAAGAATAAAAGGATATCAGTGCAAGTACAACAAAAATTTACCCGAAATTACATCTTCAAACATTATCTACCACGGCGTATTGGTATTTAACGAATAATAGCAACTTTGAAAGACAAAATAGATATATTTAACACAAAAAATACCAAATATTCTTGCTTCTTTTTCCAAATTTTCTATTCCCACAACATAAAACAAAAACTTTTTAAGTTTATCTTAAAATGTATAACATGTGTAATATGTGTATACTTAAATAAATAAAAGAAAATGTCAATAATTAGATAGTTCCCTATTGACATGGTCAATAATTATTAACACACAAAGATGCTTCCTCATCTACATGTTCAGTTTAGAAAAAGATCCTTTGGAAGCGTAGAATGCAACCAGGCAAAATAATAGCTGAATTGGTTTAAATTAGTCTGCTCATGAGCGGTAACGGAAAGTGCAATTCCTCTCACGCACATAAGCACCAGCTTAAGACTAAAGGCTATTACATAGATATTGAATGGAAATATAAAAACACTGAATTCAATTACGTGGAGACTGACTTTTTACGGCCACCAGACGGCACTTAAAGATTGCTGTTGTAAAAGTTAACAAAATCTGTAAAATATCCTTTGGAAACATAGTAAGCAACAAAAATAATATCAGACTCGGTTTGATCGAGTCTGTTCATGACACTGAACATAATGGTCCGAGAGCTCACGGACTTTTATTGCAACAATTGAGGCCAAAAGAAGTTTATACATTTTTGGAAACAATATTTCATATCCTCCATGAAAACCCATTTCTTAAGTGTCAAAGCCGTGCCTATCTATATTTTGTTCACTTATGTTTGTGATAGGGGTGGTAAAACTCACTTGTAAAAATTTAGGGGGTAGGGTAAAGTTTACGTCTACCAGTTTTTTCACTGTTTAATTACAGTAGCTATATGATTGTCATTTAATGTATATATGTCAACCAATGTCAGCAAAAAGAAATTCATCAAAAAGGAATGAAGGGCAAACTTGATATTTAAGGTCAAAGGTCAAACTTATGTATAACTCACATAAATTGGCATATTTGAAATTTATTTTTATTCTTAAAAATTAGTTTGTTATCATAAGTCAATCAGCTTTATATATGTAATGTGTATATATCGGTCAAAGTCAGAAATACAAATCTTATTGCATAACGCCAAGGTCAACTCTGATAATTAAAGGTCAAATTTCATTTTCATGCAAAAATATGAAAAAATGGTACATTTACTTTTCTAACGTTTTTAATTTGTATTCACATTGTTAGTCAATGAAGTTAATTCGTTTTAATGTCTGTATGTCAGGTAAAGGCAGCAGTGCAAAGGTAACCCCAAAACTGCCAAGGGTAAAGCTTATATCAAAGGTCAAAGGTCAAAATTTTGTGAAAAATTGCATGAATAGTTTCCTTTTTGAATTATAACAGCTATTTCTGATCATTATTTGTAATTGCTCGTAATTTATTTTAATGTATATTTGTCCGACAATATCAGTAATAAAGATATCGTCTAAAATCAGACAAGTTCAAATGTGATATTAAGGGTCAAAGGTCATTTTCAAGTAAAAGAATGAAAAAATAGCCCTTTAACTTTTCTTCTTGTTTATGATATTTTGTCGATATTAATCAACAATATCAGTTCATTTTAATGTATAAAAAGTAGGCGATATCTGGTATGCACATATTATTTCAAAAATTTCAAGGTCAACCGTAATTTCAAAGGTCAAAGGTCAAAAAAGTGAATAAAATTTTGCAAAAATATCACCGGTTTGTAATAATTTTTATTGTTTTAAAGTATTTGTTTTGTCATTTTTAGTAACTGATCGTTGTTCATTTTACTGCATATATGTCAGACGATGTCTTGAAAGAGAAAATAAGTCAAGGTCAAACCTGGTATTGGAGGTCAGGGGTCACTTTTGTATAAAAAATTACAACCTTTTCCATACTTACTCATTACTTTGATCAAAAATAGCTTGTTGTTATAATTCACTGTAGCAATTTACTTTAATGTATACATGTTAAGCAAGGTCAGCAATGTAGGTCTTATCATTATAAGTGAAAAGCAAACCTATTATCAAAGGTCAAAGGTCAAATTTGTGTAAGAATTCGCAAAATAACAAGAAATTTGCACTGATTTTGGTTGCGGGTTTATCCCGCTACAAAAGTTAAAGTGTATTTCTGACAACCAAAGCATCTTTATTTTATTCCGAATCACGTCCAAAAGATGTTCATGTGCTGCACAAAATAGTCCCATTCATGAACAATGCGGATGAATTATCAATGAACAAGCAGTTCTTATTCAACCTGTATACACTCACACTGACCATTTAGATTACATAAGATCTATTAATGATAAGGTATTCCAGCCCATGGTTACATCACAATCTGGGTGTGGCAGAGTTCATCTTAGATATGAGAAACATTAAATTTGTATCTGTTTCTCATTCATGTACATTCATAGACTGGCATTTAAACAGAAACTAAATCTACCAAAAACCCGCAACCATCAGACATTTCAAGGCTTTGATTCTTATTGTGTAGGTTATTTCTTCACTACTAGTAAAACTGATTAGTATTCATTTTAAAGTATATACAACTGACAATATCACTGTTGAAATAATAATGGAAAATAAGTCAAGGTCAAACCTGACATTAAAGGTCAAATGTCATTTTCATGTAAAAATTCAAAGTACAGCATTTTTTATTTTTTCTTCGTTACAAATTATCTTGCCATTTTGTTCATTGAAAATATTCTGTCTTATGTTTATTTGTAAATCAATGTCAGCAATGCAGATCTAATTTCAAAAACAGTGATTGGTAAAGCTTATATCAAAGGTAAAAGGTGAAATTTGCGTGAAAGACCGCAAAAAATAGCATTTTTGCAATACTCTTCACTGTTTAAAGGTATTTTGTCATTATTAATATCTTAAGGTTATTCCTTGAGGTTTCATACATGTATATATATGGATCAAAATCAACAATGGAGATATCATAAGACATGGGTCTAGATCAGCCCTAATGTTAAGTTTAAAATTCATTTTCGGGTAATAAATTCAAAAGATATCACTGTTATTTTATTTTTTTGTTCAAACATATCTTGTTGTAACTTGCTGTTAATTTATTTTAATGTTAGCCTTTAATTACTTACTTCCTTACTGCCTTCCATCTTCTTATGGCCGTTTTATATTTTATGATTAGATGCGGCAATGAACTGCACCGTATTCTGCAGGTCGCTGATATCTCTCCACGGCTTGGTCTCAAATGGAATGTCTGTTGGCCAAACTTCCTGGCGTGCTTCTTCCAGATAGGAACAGCTCTGAAGAATGTGAAACTGTGTTTGTTTCTCTGATCCGCACTGACATTTAGCTTTCTCTGCAACTTCCAGCTTCTTCATATGTTTTCTCAGGCCACAGTCTTCAGTGCGTAGACAGAAGACAGTTAATTGGCTGTTTAGCTTGTGTAGACAGTCCTGATTTGGCAGGTAACCTCCATTTATGTTCTTCCAATCTGACGCAAAGCTGTTCTTCCGCAGAGTCTGAGCTTCACTGTATGAAGTTGGAGGCTGGGGCTGTATTTGCCTGGTTGCTGTCTTTGCAAGTTTGTGCGCAGCTACATTTCCAGCTATGCCCACCAACATGTGCAGGAATCTATCGAAATGCTACATTGTTGTTCTCAGGCAGGAGATTGATGTTTTTCAACAGCTGTCTGATTAAATTGTCTGATGGACCTGCTGAGAGAGCCTGAAGAGCTGATTTGGGGTCTGTTAAGAATATATTGTCCCTTTTCTCCTCGCTCATACTGTTCGAGTGTTGCCGATGTGAGGGCTTGCATCTGGATCTGTAGTTGGAGCATCTCTTGCCGACTGTATGAGAGAGTATGAAGGAGGAGCTGTCTGAAAGTTTGATGTAGGCACCACCCCAAGCTTTCTGAACTGCCTTTTCCACTGATCCATTGGTATATTCTTGGATCCAAGAGTGTGCTGGATAGCGGTTATTGATCATTTCTAGCGTAAGAGACTGTTGGTAAGCCTGATGTTGCTTTTACCTTTTCTTCTACTCTTGGCACCTCCAATCTGATTTTGGGAGCACATTGTCTGGGAACCCATTCTTTGGGCTCAGCGGCTCTGCCTCTGTGTCCAGTGCTGCTGCTTTCCCTTTTTTGCAGTTTTTTTGACGATGTGGTTAAGACTCTGTCTTTTCAGTCTGTTCTTGGTTCTGCTCTCGAATTTTGAGTGGAGTGGGTGGGATGGTAGTCTCTTTGCCTTCTCTGCATGGACAAAAGCTTTGTACTCTCGTCTTGTCTCTAATGGTTCAGGATTGGCTCTCTTTTCGATTTAGTTTATTTGAGTTGTTTTCATTGCCCCGGGATTATCCTCAGACCTGAAATTGAACCTTGCCCAGTTTATCTTTACTGGTTTTAGAAGCAGGTACAAATGAGGTTGATGCGTACTCTGCTATGTACCGTACGTTGCCTGTGTAGACTTGCAGAGGATCTTTGCATTTACTCCCCAACTTGTTCCAGCCAGTTTTGTTTTCATAATATCGAGTTTTTTTTGAAGGCCCTATCCTTTGACCTTTAATGTAAGATTTGACCTTGACTAATTTTTCATTATTATTTCAATAATGATATCATCTGTTATATATACTTTAAAATGAATAATAATTAGGTAATAGTTTTTAAATACCCTAAAAAAATAATGAAAAAGCATTGCAAAAATACTAGATATTTGGCTAATTTTCACGCAGATTTGAACTTTGACCTTTGATAATAGGTTTGGCTTTGCCTTATTTGGATAAAACCTACATTCCTGACCTAGCTTGACATGTATACATTAAAATAAATTGCTAACAGAAAATTCTAACAAGAGCTATTACTTTTGAACAAAGTAATGAGTAAGTACGCTACAATTCGATCTTTTACACAAAAATGACCCCAGACCTTTAATACCAGGTTCGACCTTAACTTACTTTTTCTTCCATGACATCGTCTGACATATATACAGTAAAATGAAAAAGACGATCAGTTACTAAAATGACAAAAACAAATACTTTTTAACAATAAAAGCTTTTCAAACAGGTGATATTATTGCACATTTTATTCACTTTTTTGACCTTTGACATTTGAAATTATGGTTGACCTTGAATGTTTTGAAATAATATGTGCATACCAGATATCGCCTACTTTTTATACATTAAAATGAACTGATATTGTTGATTAATATCGACAAAATATCATAAACAAGAAGAATAGTTAAAGGGCTATTTTTTCATTCTTTTACTTGAAAATGACCTTTGACCCTTAATATCACATTTGAACTTGTCTGATTTTAGACGATATCTTTATTACTGATATTGTCGGACAAATATACATTAAAATAAATTACGAGCAATTACAAATAATGATCAGAAATAGCTGTTATAATTCAAAAAGGAAACTATTCATGCAATTTTTCACAAAATTTTGACCTTTGACCTTTGATATAAGCTTTACCCTTGGCAGTTTTGGGGTTACCTTTGCACTGCTGACTTTACCTGACATACAGACATTAAAACGAATTAACTTCATTGACTAACAATGTGAATACAAATTAAAAACGTTAGAAAAGTAAATGTACCATTTTTTCATATTTTTGCATGAAAATGAAATTTGACCTTTAATTATCAGAGTTGACCTTGGCGTTTTGCAATAAGACTTGTATTTCTGACTTTGACCGATATATACACATTACATATATAAAGCTGATGACTTATTATAACAAACTAATTTTTAAGAATAAAAATAAATTTCAAATATGCCAATTTATGTGAGTTATACATAAGTTTGACCTTTGACCTTAAATATCAAGTTTGCCCTTCATTCCTTTTTGATGAATTTCTTTTTGCTGACATTGGTTGACATATATACATTAAATGACAATCATATAGCTACTGTAATTAAACAGTGAAAAAACTGGTAGACGTAAACTTTACCCTACCCCCTAAATTTTTACAAGTGAGTTTTACCACCCCTATCACAAACATAAGTGAACAAAATATAGATAGGCACGGCTTTGACACTTAAGAAATGGGTTTTCATGGAGGATATGAAATATTGTTTCCAAAAATGTATAAACTTCTTTTGGCCTCAATTGTTGCAATAAAAGTCCGTGAGCTCTCGGACCATAAACACTAATATAGATTCTCAGTTTCATGGTCTATGAGTCGCTTTGTCCTAAACACGAAAACAATGGACAGAACTAAACATACTGGAATTTAGACAGAGAGTCTGGTTATGAAGCCTGCATATCACAGAAATTGCCCAAGAGGAGAGCCATTAATATGGTCAGTAATGCTCGCGATTCGTCTCACAGAGTTTCCCTTTACATTTTGTTAAAAATTACACACTAGTTGTTATTGCTTTTGATAAGTAGTGTTATTTTCATAGTCTAACAGCACCGTTCTTCATTATTATAAGGCAGTTGCTTTAGTTTTTGTGTGTACTCGTTCATTTCTATCAATAACTAAGCATTAAATAATTGTGACGCGTGTATAATGTATTTTATTGAAGACATTATGGTTTGTGTATTATTTGATAACAATATATATTTTGACCGTCTGTTTCTTTGCGGAAGTTAATGCAAATAGTGAATAAAACGTGAGATAGGTTTGTTACTGTTATAACAAATTCAATAATATACGTAAGTAAAAGTCTCACATATCTGCGCTAATCTGAATGAATAATAACATATTTATAAATCACTTTCCAAATATATATGCATCTGTTTTATAGGAAAAAATAGTGTGTATCACAGAGCTGCAGAACCTGGGTCTGGATCAAGAGCCGCCTTTGATTTAAATAGCATATTTACCAAATTCGGAATAGAGAGCGATAAGGCTGAAATAAGAAAAGATGACATCAGACTGGTTGCAGGTTCTTCACTGGTTTTAAGAACTAATATGTTCGACTCAGTGATTAGGTCAGTATTTTAACCTTATATCGCTCAGGCATGCTACAAATCTTGTGAAACTTTAAATAAAATCCCAATGCTACTGCTATTCACTAACGGGGAAAACCAAAATGTTTAGGCGTAAAAAAAATTGTTTGTTTCCGGTATCCCGACCTACCCTAAATTTTTGGCCCGACCCTAAATGTTTTTATGGCCTTGGAGAATATTTTTTTCAACTTTTTAACAAAAAGATGCAAAACTGCACTTTTTATGCTTTAAACATGGCCAGTGATGTTAGAAATCAACTTACTGATGCTCTAAAGTGATAACCCCCTTATTTGTAATCATTTTTTGACAAAAAAATAATTTCCGAAAAGTTTCCCTTAATAAAAAAAAATCCAAAAAAAAAATATTTTCCGACCTACCTACCCTAATTTTTTTGAGCATGTTACCGGAAACAAAGAATTTTTTTTAGGCCTTATCGATGTGGAGTATTTTTATACTTTAGATATCATAAAAAGATAATTATCTCAATTACATCACAGAAAGGGAGACAATCTAAAGTGTTTGTTATGGCAATCTGATTAAAGTCATCTGCTAAAGAGAACGCATAGCCATGGTTAAACATACACACAAAGGCATCGCCTAAAGTTGTAAGATGAAAGCAACAGCGTTAACACATCTTATTTTTTTTTTGGAACGCCGCAGCTGTCGTATGTCGGGACATTTCATTTTGTCATGACAGGGGTGGTGTTTAAGTGTCAAAACAGTGTCTTATTTTTTTTAATATCTATGTTATTATGACAAAGTGAAGAGTTAACTTGTCAAAACAGTGTTTTATTGTGTTACAACCCTATGTTATCATGGCAACGTACCGTGTGATCTTGTCTACAGAGCATGTTATTATGTGAAAAACCTGGACAAGATCAAATAATACTTTAACAAGATAATATAGCTGTTTGATATAATATTACACTGTTTTCGCAAGTTAACACCACACTTTGACGTGATAGCATGCCTATTTAGCATATAAGACAGTTTGGACAAATTAACATCACACTTTAATATGATAACAAAACATATTAACATAATACGACGACACAGTTTTGACAAATGATAATATAGCTTTTTAATATAGTAACAGGCTAGCTAAAGCTACAGTCACACATACGGATATGTGCGTGCGCTGAGGTACGGTGCGGATGGGATTGGTCTGTGGTGGGGTGGACATGGAGCAGTACGTCTTAGTACGGGAAAAATGGTGAGAAACGGGGAACAAAAAGATACAGGACGCGAATAAGTACGGATAGGTACGGCATACTACGTTAAACTACGTTTTACTGCGCCTGGCAACTTGTCCAGCGCGTGTACGGGTCTGCGGTGAACTACATTGAACTACGCTTAAGTACGGGCAGCCTCGGATAACTACGTTCAGCTACGGATCAATACGCATGACAACATTCGCATTAAGGTTTAGTAACGGGTCGGTAAGTTTCATATAAATAGGCCACGTGTAGCCGGCGTTTTCATTACGATTATCTTTGACATCACGTCAAACTACGGCAAGGTACGTTTCAGTACGGATAACTACGTTCAGTACGTTTAACTAGGGATGAATAAGTTTCAACGAAGTTGGACTTAGTCACGCTCAAATGGCTACGGATCGCTCAAACTTTTGTGCATGTTCAAAAGTTGGAGAAACTTGCAAGTTTGGGATAAGTTTTAAATACGTTTTGACCTAATGTTGGTACGGATCGATACGGATTAATACTTTGAGGTACGGCTCAGGTACGGATCGATACGGATTACTACGTTTCTATCCGTGGCTAGACGTAGCTATGTGTGACTGGGGTATTAACAA
>NW_026459042.1:0-59057 GCF_021730395.1 Mercenaria mercenaria
GTTGTTAAAAGTCTTCTTGATTTTAAAATGACAGCAGGGATTATGTGTTGTATTCCTAATCTAGAAGACTTTGAAAGTCTTCCCTTAGAATATACCAGCTTTCAAAGTTATTTAGCAGAAATGTTATTTGTTTAGGACGGTTGTGGCAGTTTTAGGTAAAATTAATTCCCAATAATAGAATTTGTTCAAACTTTGTACATGAACACAGTGTCATGTTAGAAACAGAATTATGAAAAAAAAATTGAAAGTCACCATGCTTGTTCAGGAGTTATTATGTCTCCCCCAGGAGACATATTGTTTTTGCCCTGTCCGTCCGTCCGTACGTCACACTTCATTTCCGAGCAATAACTGGAGAACCATTTGACCTAGAACCTTCAAACTTCATAGGGTTGTAGGGCTGCTGGAGTAGACGACCCCTATTGTTTTTGGGTCACTCCATCAAAGGTCAAGGTCACAGGGGCCTGAACATTGAAAACCATTTCCGATCAATAACTAGAGAACCACTTGACCCAGAATGTTGAAACTTCATAGGATGATTGGTCATGAAGAGTAGATGACCCCTATTGATTTTGGGGTCACTCCGTCAAAGGTCAAGGTCACAGGGGCCTGAACATTGAAAACCATTTCCGATCAATAACTAGAGAACCGCTTGACCCAGAATGTTGAAACTTCATAGGATGATTGGTCATGAAGAGTAGATGACCCCTATTGATTTTGGGGTCACTCCGTCAAAGGTCAAGGTCACAGGGGCCTGAACATTGAAAACCATTTCCAATCAATAACTAGAGAACCACCTGACCCAGAATGTTGAAACTTGATAGGATGATTGGTCATAAAGAGTAGACAACCCCTATTGTTTTTGGGGTCACTCCGTCAAAGGTCAAGGTCACAGGGGCCTGAACATTGAAAACCATTTCTGATCAATAACTAGAGAACCAGTTGATCCAGAATGTTGAAACTTCATAGGATGATTGTACATGCAAAGTAGATGACCCCAATTGATTTTGGGGTCACTCCATTAAAGGTCAAGGTCACAGGGGCCTGAACATTGAAAACCATTTCCGGTCAGTAACTCGAGAACCACTTGACCCAGAATGTTGAAACTTAATAGGATGATTGGTCATAAAGAGTAGATGACCCCTAACGATTTTGGGTTCACTCTGTGAAAGGTCAAGGTCACAGGGGCCCGAACATTGAAAACCATTTCTGGTCAGTAACTTGAGAACCACTTGACCCAGAATGATGAAACTTCGTAGGATGATTGGTCATGCAGAGTGCAGAGTACAGACATGATTTTTTTCCGCTTTAAAGCGGAAATCCGCTTCTTACTCCCTCAGAGACCGATTTTTTATGATCGTTTCCGATTTTTTTATGACCACTGAAAAATCCGATTTTTGAACCCGTTCGGTATTTTATATACTTTTATCCCCAACTACACTAAAATTTTGTAAGTCGTTTTTATCGGCGAAAATTTCCACCGCCGATGGATTATTAGATCTGAATGTATATCGTGGCCTCAACGCGAAACTAGTCTATCTGCTTCTATTTCTATATACATATAGACTAGTTTCGCGTTGAGGCCACGATATGCGTTCTAACCACCGCTTCTAGAAACGCCGCAATCGGAACATCTCAGATATTACCGTTAGCGTCGGTCATCGGGAATTTTCCTTTCCAAAGAAAAACCTTTCTGTTCCGGAATTATAATAATAAGCCGATTCGCGGAACGAAAAAATCGGAAATATTGTAACTTAAGTGGAACGGCTCACAAATAATTTGCGCGGTCGTCGCGTTCATTTCAATCGACTCGAAAATTTCAATCGCGTTCATTTCCGTCCACGCGTAAACATTTCTGTGCGCCCAACATTTCACTCGCGTTGTTAAATTTCAGTGAAGAAAGTTTGAGATACAAATGAACTAAAGCAGTTCGTTTGGTTCTTTCACGTGCCCAATGTAAAGCATTGATACACGGGGAGGATTTTTTAAGCATCTCCCAAGTGCTTCGAAACAAAGTGCTAATCATACCTTTAGGTGGTATTTTCGCTATACAGTAATATGTATGGTCTGGATTGTGAATTGAGATTTATATATAATGCAATTTAAAGCATTTAAAAAGCTTTTTTAAAAGTCATAAAATAAAAAAACACAACTCTACTTTTGATAAATGACCTTATATTAAGTTTGAAATACAAAGGTCAAAAATAAAGAACTAAATATTAATGCTTAATAAACAACTAAGTAGTGAAAAATACCCATTAAAGGGAGATAATTCAAAAATTGCAAACTACTAAAGGAATAATTATTTAATTAATTATTATTATATCTCTTTTAAATGTGAATGAATTTTTATGAAATAACAAAAAGAACCACTTAAAAAACATGAGTTTTGAAATTGAAATTAGATGCCAGGAGAAGCCTAGAATGCAGGATTTTTCACCATTTACCCAAGAGCTTCTGGGGGCCTTAAGCGGCCCCCAGACCCCCGGCCGTAATTTTCAGCTTTTTTGCCTACGTTGCAAAATCATGTCTGAGAGTAGATGAACCCTAACGACTTTAGGGTCACTCTGTTAAAGGTCAAGGCCACAGGGGCCTGAACATGGAAAACCATTTCCAATCAATAACTTGAGAACCTCTCGACCCAGAATGTTGAAACTTCATAGGATGATTGTTCATGCAGAGTAAATGACCCTTATTGTTTTTGGGGTCACTCCATTAAAGGTCAAGGTCACAGGGGCCTGTTCATGTAAAATCATTTTTTGGAAATAACTTGAGAACCACTTGACCTACAATGTTGAAACTTAATAGGATGATTGGACATGCAGAGTAGGTGACCCCTATTTATTTTGAGGTCACTTGATCAAAGGTCAAGGTCACAGGAGCCTGAACAGTGACTTGAGAACCACTAGGCCACTAGTGTTGAAATTTAGCGGGATGACTGGACATGCCAAGTAGATGATCCCTATTGCAGCCAACCATCAGTGTCTCTTTGACTTTCGCTTCTGACCCCTATTGACTTCGTGCCTATAGGACTTTGCATTGGGGGAGACATGCGCTTTTTTACAAAAGCATTTTCTAGTCTTCCCTTGAATATTCAAATTTGAAGAAAAACCCTGTTTTAAGGTTAGGTAACTCCTAAACAAACATGTTTTTGCATTTTTCTGTTTCTAACGTAACTGTATTCATATAAAAAGTTTGAACAAATTCTATTATTGGAAATTTTTTGCCCCGCTGTCATACAAGAAACTGCAGCAAGTGTCTTTAAAACCTGCTTAAACTATGAAACTCTGGAGAGTCACCATGGCCAACTTGAGTTATGTAGTGAGAACATGAGTAACTTGATTTTGGATAGTTTAGTTAATTACATTCATTCTTTTTCAGCTTGAAGAAGGTGAAATTGATGTTAGACTGAATTCCTTCAAAGGTTGTGTTTCTCAAAGAAAATAGAGGTTCACAGACTTACAAAATATATTCAGTTCCAGTAGTGTACATATCGTTCTGTCAATTTGCTATCGTTCTTGTTAATGATTTTACCTACATGTATGTTTTAATTTCTGTCAAGAACACAAGAAATAATTTTTGCTTTACTGCTAGCACCACTCATAAATAAAAGCAGCTTTCTTGCCAAAGAAAAGACAGAGCAGTGTTTGCAAATTTGAAAAATGGCTGACGATTCAAGAAATGATTTCAGAGGTCCAATAAATCCCATTAGAGTTAATGAGATAGACGGATTAATAAAATACCTACAAAGTATAAACTGGACGGAACCTTGGTTCTGCGGTCTTGCTGCTTTCCATCTTACATGTGCAATATTGACTGTGCTTACAAGAAATAAGGGAGTGCTACAAGCCATTTATTTCAGTGTTTTAATGATTCTGGTATTCTGTGCGGAATATATAAATGAATGGGCAGCTAAGAATTTTAAACTATTTGCCAGTGAGCAATATTTTGACAGTAACGGTTTGTTTATCTCGATTGTATTCTCTATGCCGTTGTTGATGAACTGTTTAGTGATCGTCATCTCGTGGCTGTGGGACGTGGGAATGTTGATTCACAATGTTAAACAGTTAAAAATAAAACAGAGAAGTAGACAGGCTGAGAAACAGAAAGGGAAGGACGCCAAGGAGGAGAGTACAGAAGAGGAAACTGACCAGGATTCGCAAGAAAATCCAGATAGTGAGGATAAGAAAGAGAAGTGATTGTTGATAAATATGCTGGTGTGATTAAAATTTAAAGGCATTTGATTCCTTGAATATGTGTTAGAATATTCAGCAGTTGTGCATACTTTGATATTGTTACATTTTGTGAACCAGAGTAACAACTGTGTTTTGTAAAAGAAAAGATGTTATATGTATACTCGAAGAAATTTTTAATTTGCATTAATTTGTGCATAGTTCAAGATCAAGAAGGAAGGGGAGTGAATTGAGTGAATAAAACACAGCTAGATTTAATCAGTCTTCCAGTAAATCCTGTTAACTGTGTATATATAAATTATTTGCTAGAATTCCATTTCAAGTTCTTCTAAACATGGTTAATTTTGCAAGCTGGTTGATAATTTCAATTGAAATAATGAATTAACATTGGGTTTTATGTATATAAGAGGGTTTAAAGTAAGGAACACTGCATATTGTTTTGGGTTATATGGTCTGTATGTTTGTCACTGAAGCTGAACTATTTTAAAAATTGAAATGGTGCATGATTGTTTTCTTAATTACATGTCATAGGTATCTTGAGTATCCACAAATGCTTTTATTCTACATGTATATTTAAAAAAATAATAAGTGTTAAGAGTATAAACTTCTAGATTTTGTTGGTAACAGAAATAGACACTTGTTCCTTTTGTTTGTGAAGTTTTGGGTAGTGTTTCATATTACAATAAATGCATAATAATATGACATTTTTCAAACTGAGTCTTGTTTTTAGCTCACCAGAGCCAAAGGCTCAGGGTGGGCTATTCTGATCACTCACTGTCCGGTGTCCGTCATCCGTAAACTTTTACTTTAAATGACATCTCTTCATAAACCGCTAGGCAAATTTCATCCAAACTTCACAGGAATGTTCCTTGGGTGAAGCTCTACAAAAATTGTTCAAAGAAATGAATTCCATGCAGAACTCTGGTTGCTATAGCAACCGAAAGGAAAAACTTAAAAAAATCTTCTCCTCAAAAACCAGAAGTCATAGAGCTTAGATATTTGGTGTGAAGCATTGCCTAGTAAACCTCGACCAAGTTTGTTCAAATCATGACCCCGCCCCAGGGGTCACTTGATTTTACATAGGAAAATCTTAAAAAATCTTTTTCTCAAAAACCAGAAGCCCTAGAGCTTAGATATTGGACATGTAGCATTGCCTAGTGGACCTCTACTAAAAATGTTCAAATCATAACCCCAGGGTCAAAATTGACCTCGCTCCAGGGGTCACTTGATTTTACATAGATTTCTATAGGAAAATCTTCAAATTTAAAAAAAAAATAAACCAGAAGGCCTGGAGCTTAGATATTTGACATGTAACATTGCCTAGTAGTCTTCTACAAACTTTGTTCAAATCATGACCCCCGGGGTAAAATTGGGCCTGCCCAAGGGGTCACTTGTTTTTACATAGGAAAATCTTCAAAAATTTTCTAAAACTAAACCAGAAGGCCTAGAGCTTAGACATTTCACATGTAGCATTGCCTAATGGACCTCTACTAAAGTTGTTCAAATCGTGACCCCGCCCCATGGGGTTACTTAATTGTACATAGAAAAATCTTCATAATTTTCTAACAAGAGTGTCATGATGACCCTGGATCACTCACCTGAGTAATATGAGCTACATGCTTCAAATGTCAAACTGATGATAAAATATTAAGAAAGTCAGTAGGTCATATTCATGGTCAATGAAATTCAGTTTTACGATTTGTGTGCAGAACTGTGTATGTTGTCAAAATTTCAAGGCTGTATCTTAAAAAACAAGAAAGTAGGTCAGTAGGTCAAGGTCACAGTCAAGTGACATCATATTACTTGGGGTCATCAGGTAATTATAATTGAACAGTCTTGGAAATAGGATCAGATGATTTTTAGCTCACCTGTTACAAAGTGACAAGGTGAGCTTTTGTGATCGCATGGCGTCCGTCGTCTGTGCTTGCGTCCGTAAACTTCTGTTTGTGACCACTCTAGAGGTCACATTTTTCATGGGATCTTTATGAAAATTGGTCAGAGTGTTCATCTTGATGATATCTAGGTCAAGTTCGAAACTGGGTCAAGTGCGGTCCAAAACTAGGTCAGTAGGTCTAAAAATAGAAAAACCTTGTGACCTCCCTAGAGGCCATATTTTTCAATGGATCTTCATGAAATTTGGTCAGAATGTTCAGCTTGATGATATCTATGTCAAATTCGAAACTGTGTCACGTGTGGTCCAAAACTAGGTCAGTAGGTCTAAAAATAGAAAAACCTTGTGACCTCTCTAGAGGCCATATTTTTCAATGGATCTTCATGAAATTTGGTCTGAATATTCATCTTGATGATATCTAGGTCAAGTTTGAAAGTGGGTCACATGCGGTCAAAAACTAGGTCATTAGGTCTAAAAATAGAAAAACCTAGTGACCTCTCTAAAGGCCATATTTTTCGATGGATCTTCATGAAAATTGGTCAGAATATTCACCTTGATGATATCTAGATCAAGTTTGAAAGTGGGTCATGTGCGGTCAAAAACTAGGTAATTAGGTCTAAAAATAGAAAAACCTTGTTACCTCCCTAGAGGCCATATTTTTCAATGGATCTTCATGAAAATTGGTCAGAATGTTCATCTTGATTATATCTAGGTCAGTTTCGAAACTTGGTCACGTGCGATCCAAAACTAGGTCAGTAGGTCTAAAAATAGAAAATCCTTGTGACCTCCCTAGAGGCCATATTTTTCAATGGATCTTCATGAAAATTGGTCAGAATGTTCAACTTGATGATGTCTAGGTCAGTTTTAAAAGTGGGTCACATGCGGCCTAAAACTAGGTCAGTAGGTCTAAAAGTAGAAAAACCTTGTGACCTTTCTAGAGGCCATATTTTTCAATGGATCTTCATGAAAGTTGGTCTGAATGTTCATCTTGATGATGTCTAGGTCAAGTTCGAAAATGGGTCACGTGCGGTCAAAAACTAGGTCAGTAGGTCTAAAAATAGAAAACCTTGTGACCTCTGTAGAGGCCATACTGTTCTGGAGATCTTCATGAAAATTGGTGAGAATGTTCAACTTGATGATATCTAGGTCAGATTCGAAACTGGATCACGTGCGGTCAAAAACTAGGTCATTAGGTCAAATAATAGAAAAACCTTGTGACCTCTTTAGAGGCCATACTTTTCATGAGATCTTCATGAAAATTGGTGAGAATGTTCATCTTGATGATGTCTAGGTCAAGTTCGAAACTGGATCACGTGCCTTCAAAAACAAGGTCATTAGGTCAAATAATAGAAAAACCTTGTGACCTCTCTAGAGGCCATATTTTTCAAATGATCTTCATGAAAATTGGTCAGAATTTTTATCTCGATGATGTCTAGGTCAAGTTCAAAACTGGGTCACATGAGCTCTAATACTAGGTCATTATGTCAAATAATAGAAAAAAACGACGTCGTACTCCGTTCAAAATGGGTCATGTGGGGACAGGTGAGCGATTCAGGACCATCATGGTCCTCTTGTTTAAGTATTTTTCCTATATTACTCACATAATAACTAAGTGACTTCAGGGCCGAGCCTCTATCTCCAGGGGCATAACTTGAACAATTCTGGTAGAGGACTACTAGACAATGCATCATACCAAATATCAAAAGCCTAGGTCGTATAGTTTCAGACAAGAAGATTTTTAAAGCTTTTTCCTATATAAGTCTATATAAAACTTGGGACCCCAAGGGCAGGGCCTCTTTTCATCCAAGGGGTACAATTTGAACAATTTTGGTTGAGTACCATAAGACAATGCTACAAACCAAATCAAAGGTCTGAGTGTTGTGGTTTCAGACAAGAAGATTTTTAAACTTTTTTCCCTATATAAGTCTATGTAAAACTTGGGACCCCGGGGCGGGGCCATATTTGACCCTAGGGGGATAATTTGAATAATCTTGGTAGAGGACCACTAGATGATGCTACATACCAAGTATAAAAGCCCTAGGCCATGTGGTTTTGTACAAGAAGATTTTCGAAGTTTTCCCTGTATAAGTCTATATAAACCATGTGACCCCCGGGGCGGGGCCATATGTAACCCTAGGGGGCATAATTTGAACAATCTTGGTAGAGGACCACTAGATGATGCTACATCCCAAATATCAAAGCCCTAGGCCATGTGGTTTTGGACAAGAAGATTTTCAAAGTTTCCCCTATATAAGTCTGTATAAACGATGTGACCCCCGGGGCGGGGCCACTTTTGACCCTAGGGGGATTATTTGAACAATATTGGTAAAGGACCACTAGATGATGCTACACACCAGATATCAAAGCCCTAGGCCCTGTGGTTTTGGACAAGAAGATTTTTTAAGTTTTTCCTTTCGGTTGCCATGGCAACCAGAGTTTTGCATGGAATTCAATTCTTTGAACAATTTTGAACGGGGGGCACCCGAGGATCATTCCTGTGAAGTTTGGTGTAATTCTGCCAAGTAGTGTCCAAGAAGAAGATTTTTTTAGAAATTGTTGACGGACGACGGACATCAAGCGGTCACAATAGCTCACCTTGTCACTTCGTGACAGGTGAGCTAAAAATAAACCAGAAGGCCTAGAGCTTAGATATTTGACATGTAGCATTGCCTAGTGGACCTCTACAGAATTTTTTCAAATCATGATTGTACATAGAAATGATTGCTTTTAGAAAATTACTTGATTGTACATAGAAAAATCTTCATAATTTTCTAAAAGTAAACCTGAAGGCCTACTAGAGCTTAGATATTTGACATGTAGCGTTGCCTAGTGGACCTCTACAAAATTTGTTCAAATCATGACCCCCGGGGTCAAAATTGACCTCGGCCCAGGGGTCACTTGATTTTACATAGGAAAATCTTAAAACAATTTCTCAAAATAAACCAGAAGGCCTAGATCTTAGATATTTGACATGTAGCATTGCCTAGTGGACCTGTACAAAATTTGTTTAAATCTTGATCCCCCAAGGGTCAAATTGACCCAGGCCCAGGGGTTACTTGATTTTACATAGGGAAATCTTCATAAATTTGCTAAAAATGAACCAAAAGGCCTAGATCTTAGATATTTGATACTAGTATGTTGTAAATGACATTACCTAGTAGACTTCTACAAAATTTGTTCAAATCATGACCCCCGGGGTCAAAACTGACCCTGCTCCATGGGGTTACTTGATTGTACATAGAAAAATCTTCATAATTTTCTAAAAGTAAACCAGAAGGCCTACTAGAGCTTAGATATTTGACATGTAGCATTGCCTAGTGGACCTCTACAAAATTTGTTCAAATCATGACCCCCAGGGTCAAAATTGACCTCGCCCCAGGGGTCACTTGATTTTACATAGGAAAATCTTTAAAAAAATTCTCAAAATAAACCAGAAGGCCTAGATCTTAGATATTTGACATGTAGCATTGCCTAGTGGACCTGTACAAAATTTGTTCAAATCATGACCCCCTGGGGTCAAATTGACCCCGCCCCATAGGGTTACTTGATTGTACATAGAAAAATCTTCAAAATTTTCTAAAAATAAACCAGAAGGCCTAGAGCTTAGATATTTGACATGTAGCATCGCCTAGTGGACCTGTACAAAAATTGTTTAAATCTTGATCCCCCCAGGGTCAAATTGACCCAGGCCCAGGGGTTACTTGATTTTACATAGGGAAATCTTCAATAAATTTGCTAAAAATAAACCAAAAGGCCTAGATCTTAGATATTTGATACAAGTATGTTGTAAATGACATTGCCTAGTAGACTTCTACAAACTTTGTTCAAATCATGACCCCTGGGGTAAAATTGGTCCCGCCCAATGGGTTACTTGATTGTACATTGGAAAATCTTCCAAAAAATTTCTAAAAATCATTAGTTTGACATTTGAAACATGTAGCTCATATTACTCAGGTGAGCGATCCAGGGCTATCATGACCCTCTTGTTTTACTTTTAAATATCATTTGTAATTGACAAAATAAGTTCTGCTGTTTGGTTCACCTTTTCTCCAAACTTTATTTCTGTGGTTTCTCTTTACATATGACATTATACATTCTAACTTGGCTCAATTTGATCGCCAGGTAAAAAAAAGAAGTCCAAGTTCTGTATATTCTGCATTGACAGTTGATGTGCAAACTGATAAGAGACTATTATTTCATCAGTTATGACATCAAATTGCTGAATGACGTCCAGTTCATTACTATTCGAATAATTGAAGCCAAGCATAACTGTTATGAAAATATTTCAATGAATATGTAAGAATGTAAACAAGGCCTTCTTGTGGTTAATCTTCTTATTTAACACGGTTCCTCGTTCAGATGCTTCAGTATTAAACCACATTGTCTAACTCCCTCGTGGTTCGATTCCTTTGCATCTGAATTCGGAACTGTGATATATTAGACGCCAAACCACTCGAAGACCTTGACTATTTGTTAAATAAACATCAGTCTAAAGATGGTGGCAATAGGAACTTTTTTGTACCCCCTGACAACAAAGTTGTAAGGGGGGATATACTGGTTTCAGGTTGTCTGTCTGTCTGTCCGTAGACGCAATCTTGTGCGCACCATCTCTCCTTATCCCCTTGACAGAATTTAATGAAACTTCACACAAGTGATCAGTACCAACAGTAGTTGTGCATGGGGCTTGTTAGGTTCTTTTAGAAAAAAAATTTGCAGAGTTATGGGCCTTTGTTTTTTTGTTACTATACTGTATACATAGACACAATCTTGTGCGCACCATCTCTCCTCATCCCCTTGACACAATTTAATGAAGCTTCACACAAGTGATCAGTACCAACAGTAGTTGTGCATGGGGCATGTTAGGTTCTTTAAGAAAAAAAAATTGCAGAGTTATGGGACTTCGTTTTTTTGTTACTATACTATATACATAGACACAATCTTGTGCGCACCATCTCTCCTCATCCCCTTGACACAATTTAATGAAACTTCACACAAGTGATCAGTAACAACAGAAGTTGTGCATGGGGCATGTTAGGTTCTTTCAGCGACAAAAATTGCAGAGTTATGGGACTTTGTTTCTTGTTAACATACTATGTACATACAGTCTGCATATGCAATCTTGTGCGTGCCTAATCTACCAAACCCTTGCACACAATTTAATGAAACTTCACACAAGTGATCAGCACCAACCCTAGTTGTGCATGGTGCTTGTTACATTCTTTTAGATAAATATTCTTGATAGTTATGGGACTTTGTTTTTTGTTACTATACTGTATACATACAGTCTATATACATACAGTCCACATAATTATGCAATCTTGTGAGCGTCAAATTGCAACGTACTGTGTCAGTGCATGCGGGGGGTACATTCATCACCTTTAGTGATAGCTCTAGTTAATTTTCAAAATATCTTCATTAGTTTAGAAATGTCATCAGTAATCTATTTTGATGGCCAATTTTTATATTGATAAAAATACATTCTTGGTCATAACTTGACATTAAAGATACTTTAAAAAGATTCTACTACTACCTTCGAGGCTTTAATAATGATGTATTTATATCTGGATCTAGCACAACAAGAGGGCCAAGATGGCCCTAGGTCGCTCACCTGAGAAACACACCATAACAGTGTAAACATGTTTGACCTAGTGATTTAATGGAAAACGAATATTCTGACCAATTTTCATTGAGATTGGACCAAAAATGTGGTCTCTTAAGTGTAAACAAGTATTTTCTTCAATTTGACCTAGTGACCTAGTTTTTGAGCCAAGATAACCTACATTTGAACTTGACCTTAATTTCATCAAGGCAATCATTCTGACCAAATTTCATGAAGATCAATTGAAAAATACAGTCTCTATTGCATACACAAGGTTTTTCTTTGATTTGACCTAGTGACCTAGTTTTTGAACCCACATGACCCATATTCTAACCGGACCTAGATTGCATCAAGGCAATTATTCTGACTAAATTTTATGAATATCCAGTGTAAAATGCAGCCCCTATTGCGTACACAACGTTTTTCTTTAATTTGACTGGGTGACCTGGTTTTTGAACCCTGATGACCCATATTCAAATTCCTTCTAGATTTCATCCAGACAAACATTCTAAAATTTCATGAAGATCCAGTGTAAAATGCAGCCCCTATTATATACACAAGGTTTTTCTTTGATTTAACCTAGTGACCTAGTTTTTGACCCAAGATAACCCATATTCGAACTTGGCCTAGATTTTATCAAGGCAATTATTCTGACCAAAATTCATGAAGATCAATTGAAAAATACAGCTTCTATCGCATACACAAGGTTTTTCTTTGATTTGACCTAGTTTCTGAAGCCAGATAACCCATTTTCAAACTTGACCTAGATTTCATCAAGACAATCATTTTGACAAAATTTCATGAAGATCAGTTGAAAAATACAGCCTCTATCACATACACAAGGTTTTCTTTGATTTGACCAAGTGACCTAGTTTTTGATCCCAGATGACCCATTTTCGAACTTTGCCTAGATTTTATCAAGGTAATCATTCTGATCAAAATTCATGAAGATCAATTGAAAAATACAGCCCGTATCGCATACACAAGCTAAATGTTGACAGACAGACGCCGGACATCAAGCGATCACAAAAACTCAACTGAGCATTGCTCAGGTGAGCTAATAAAGCAGACCACTAGCTTCCATCTAGTTTAAACAAGACAATACACACTGGAAAAGTTGAGCAATGTGCAGTATATAACAGACTAATGTGAATAAACACTGGATGTCCCTGCCAGAATGCCTCAGATCAAAGTCAGTGATGACTGACCTGCTTACGATTTGTTAAAATATGTTTCTAGCTCCCCTGAACTTGAATTAAGGAGAGCTTTTAGTTAGGTGGATGGTCCATTGTCCTGTGTCCCTAGTGCTGCATCAAAATTCTTACTTAAAGATCTTCTTTGAAATTACTGGTCAGAATAAGATCTGAATTGGTCTTTACCATTATGTGGATCTCTTTCCAATTAATTCAAATAGATCCAGTTAGGTGATTTTGGGGGCTTCCACAGGGAAAAAAATCGGGAAAAAAAACCACCCAACTTTTAAATAAGTTTCATTTAACTGCTTAAGGTAGTTCTGCATGTTTGATAAACTGGAAGCGATGGAGTAATGTCATTCATCTGGATAATGTAGAATAAAGCATGGATTCGGTGTACAGAAATGAAAATCATTTTATGAAGTATAATGGCAAGCTGTAAATAAATTTATTACAATGGCACTGTTACTCTCTTTCTAAAGTTAAAATTTGGTATTAAAACATCTAACACATTAAATAATTCAAAATAATACCTTAAAAGCAGCTTGAAATGTGCAGATTATTTTAATCAATCTCAAAAACAAACACATGGACCTATACATTTTATTTCACCATTTCATAAGTCATATGTTTATTTACGACTGTGAGAAGTTTCATTTAGATCTACATTGTAGAAAAATTTCTATTCGCGAAACTGTTACGAAAGTTATGATTTTTCAACAGCCTTCCATTATGAAAACTGGCGCAAGGTCCAATTTTTTCAAATCAGCCTAGCAAAGAATCGAGCACGCGACCTTATCTTTTTATTTGCTAAATTTTCTTAGTATATTCTGGAGTTTTGAAAAATCAGTGTTTAATCAAATTCTACATTGTAGAAATTTTTTGTCCTGAACATGCAGAACTACCTTAATGGATGTTTACCAAACTTAGAAGCAAGGTTAGAGTTCTCCTCCAGGCCTCTAATCTTTGTTTAGCTCCAATTTGCTGTAATGCAAAACTTGATCCGACTTTTGAGGAATACATGTTAGGATACTACAAACAAAGTTTGATGAAGGTCAGGCATGTGGTTCAAGGAAGTCGTTCATGAATTTTCTATTTATAGACCTATGTGCAATAGAGAGGAAGCCTTTTACAGAATAATAAAGACTAGTGAAGACAAATGACTTAAAAGATGTTTTTAGCTCACCTGTCACATAGTGACAAGGTGAGCTTTTGTGATCACCCTTCGTCCGTCGTGTGTCCGTGCGTGCGTGGGTGCGTGCGTGCGTCCGTCAACAATTTCTTGTCTGCACGATAGTGGTTTCATTTATGATTTTATTTTAACCAAACTTGCACACGACTTGTATCACCATAAGATCTAGGTTCCTTTCTTGAACTGGCCAAATCCCGTTATGGGTTCCAGAGTTATGGCCCCTGAAAGGGCCAAAATTAGCTATTTTAACCTTGTCTGCACAATAGCAGCTTTATTTATGATTTGATTTTTACCAAACTGGCACACAACTTATATCACCATAAGATCTTGGTTCCTTTCTTGAACTGGCCAGATCCCATTATGGGTTCCAGAGTTATGGCCCCTGAAAGGGCCAAAATTAGCTATTTTGACCTTGTCTGCACAATAGCAACTTCATTTATGATTTGATTTTAACCAAACTTGCACACAACTTGTATCACCACAAGATCTTGGTTCCTTTCTTGAACTGGCCAGATTCCATCATGGGTTCCAGAGTTATGGCCCCTTGAAGGTCCAAAATTGGCTATTTTGGCTATTGCAGCCATATAGAGACTTCTTTTATGGTTTTATTTGATACAAACTTCCAAAATATCTTCAACTACAATAAATCTTGGATTCCATGACAAATCAGATCCAATCGTAGGTTCCAGAGTTATTTTATATCTGATTACCTCCCCTGATTGTAGTCAAAATGGATTTATATCAGTAAGTACTTATAGGACTTATTTGAAATTTCATTATTATCATTAGTTGGACTAAGACAATCAGGGTAGATAACTATGGACTGATTTTATGTCAAATTACCTCCCTTTATTTCAAATTAAAATGGGTATATCTCCGTAACTAATGAAGATACTGATCTGAAATTTCATTTATGTCAACAGATTTATTTGGCAGATCCTTCTTTTGTTCACTTACAATAATTTTCATTTTAATTACTTCCCTTTTACGTTAATATAAATAGCTTATTTTTAGTAACTTTTTTATTATTGGCCATAGGGAAAAACCGAGACCACTTTTCTGTGGTACAACATGGATGGTACCTCCAATTTTTAGGTGTATTTTGACATATCTGTACCTTGTAAGAATTTTTTTTTCTTTTAGGTTAAATTTCTTTCCTTTGTTGTTCCTGTCCTTTGGACTTAGATATTTTTTCCGAGGACCTTCTTGTCCTCAAGTGCAATGATAACAGGTGAGCGATATAGGGCCATCATGGCCCTCTTGTTTCTTTCTACCTCTTACAATTTGAAAGACATGCAGTGTTTAAGCAACTATAAAGTGAGGGCCATGCACGAGTTTTAATAGCCACCTTGTTGATAAAAATTGTTTAAACTAAATATAACCATTTCTTAAGGTCATGTCACCAACAATAGCCCATAACTGAACTGGTATATACTTTGGCTCTTCATTTTACTAATAGCAGACCAGGGATTCAGTCTAAAACCAAAAGCCTGAAAATTCTAGTACCTGAAATGTCCTCTTCAATAGTTGTATAGGGAAATTCTGGCAGTCAAAGGCCTGAAATCTGGACCAGTCCTGAAAAATACCAGCCAACCCTGACATATGAACCTAAAATGTTCAGACCGCAGACAACAGCCCTATGAAGATATATGTTCATGGCCCATAAAATATTCCAGTCACAGATTAGAAATGTAATTGTCCATGTGGCACCAAAGTTAATAGGATTAATCTATTTTCAACATGTAACCAACTATAGTTTGATGCATGGCTGGCTGCTTAGCTCAGTGGTTAGAACACATATCTAAAGTTCATGGGATCAGCAGTTTGATCCCCCGTCAAAGCACATGTTCTCTATGACAATATTAAGATGTCTGAAGTAAATTCATTCTCCATCTCTTATTCCTGTGAAGAAGTTACAGATCAGTACTACATGTAGTACAGATTCCAAGAACACTGGTTCGGTTATCTGATTGCCATTACATAACTGCAATTCTGTTCAAAAACTGCGCTCTTCCAAAAAATAGAACAAATGGTGCCATTACAGCAATGCCTGTTATTGACCACCGTCAGTTTACAGGTAATTTTAACTTTGACCTACTGCCCTATATATGGATAGGTACTTAATCATATTGGCAATGATAAGAAAGAACAAGCATTCATGAGCTTCTGCAGAATATGATTTTTAGAATACACAAGTTTTATGACTTGATCAAAGAACAAAGAGTGCATATAATTGTATCTACTCTCTTCAGGAAATCTTGATTCTATGATTTAGGGCATGTGTAACAGTGTATTTTCAAGGTCATCCAAAGAATTGCAGTGATTCACCTATGGACATCCAACAAAATTAATTTTTGAAAGATTGCATTTACTGGTAAAATGGAGTTTGTGACAAAAACTACTTTTTGATCACCTCAAGGCTTAGACGTTCTCAGTTTTCTTTTAGTTGGTCCAAGCACTGTGGACATGTGCCTTCCGTCTTAGGTAGAATCATTGGTGCATAGCAAGAAGTGTCAAGTACCTCTGCAATAAATTACAAGCATGCGATCCCCATAGAAAGTAGGTGTGCACAACATGATGAGGCATTAAAGTTATTGCCTCAACTGATCCTAAAATCATACTGTATGCTCATTTTCACTTTAAATGTATGTTGATTACATGTTCCAAGCTTTAAAACTGGAAGTGGTTTGCACAAGATGTCTTACTGTCCTCGATAAAACCCTATTGTGGGTACCCACTAAAATATTTAGATCAATGTGAGGTTGTAGATTAAAAGTTCTTTCGTTAGCAGTTTATCCTCCAGTACTTATAATGGAATGGATCTGAAGTGTTAGGCATAGTAGGCTGTATATTGCCACATCAGCAATTATAAATCGCACATTTTTCTGCCAGTCAGCACAAGCACTGGAAAGTTCTATCTTAAGTTAATATTTTCACCTTCATTACAATTATATCAGTATTTTCTTCAAGGTAATCATCTTGGTAAATAACATAATTTTTTACAGGACTGATTACCTCGAGGATAGGGTGTGAGCCAGGTAAGTCACGAATTCAAGAGCTTGTAACTAATTAATTGTTGTTTGCATCTAAATGTTTCTTTTGTGACATAAAAAATACTTCATAAAAGTAAGTTAAATTCTCCCTACTGAAAATTCCTGTAATTCTCAAAAATAAAATGTTGACAATGACACAAGCTGCTACATGTACGAGTTTCAACAGAAATTCAAAATCTAGGAAGCAAACATGCTTGCAATTTCCAAATTCCAGTATTTCTAGTTTTAAGTTAAAACTTAATGCTAGACTATTTGAATTGTTGTCCGAGAAGCAGGAATATTACCCTAAATACTATAATATCTATAGTGTCAATCCAGTATCTGCATTACTTTTTTGGAGATAGTAATTTGCACGCAAAACTTTATCCAGAGGTTCTAAGTTCATGAGGGGACATAATTTTGCAAAATACATGCCAGTTACTGGGCTTGATGCTATCACTAGTTTTATAACCATAAACCCCCAAAGACAAATGATTGTGAAGTTTCAATTCAATACCTGCATTAGTTTTGGAGACAGTAACTTGCACATAAAACTAACCAGGATTTTCTAAGTCCAAAATGGGGCATAATTTGGCCAAAATACATGTCAGAGTTATGGGACTTGACCCAGTCAGGTTGGTAATTGACCTAGAAAAAGCAAAAACAAATTTCGAAGCTATATGCCTTTAAATGACAGCTATATTTACTTGCATGCACATCTTTAACCAGGGTGTGGCACCGGTGCCGTGCCAGTAGAATAGCGCGGACTATTCTTATAGTCGAGCTGAAAACTAGCTTTGAATGCATGTACCCAATATCAATCTTAGCTGAAGTGAAATTAGACAGACTATAGTCCTAAGCAGTCATTTTCAGACACATGAATGTGTATCACGTGTCTTATTTTGAAATGGCTTGTGTGGTACAACAGTTGCACTTTATTTCGTGGCCATTTAGTATCGTGAACTAGATTTAATATTTCAGCTTCAAACCTGGACAATAAACAGAAGAAAGAACCAACAATATGGAGATTTTGACATTTACTTTTAGACACCATTTACTCTAAATATAATACATGACATTCTTATTGCACTGTCATTCATTCTTAAAATCATTTCATGTTACAGAAGTGACGGAATATCAGCTGATGAAAGGTAGCCAGATATAGAAAGAATAGAGAATATAATACAGAGGTGACACATACAAAAATAATATGAAATTGCATAAAACAGAGGTTTTATCAGTTTCTGAACACATTAGGTGGCACACTTTATGTATATTAACACAGATCCCTACTGTATACATCAATTTCATGAGCACTGAATAATACAATAAACATGTATTTTGGGAAGACAGCCTCACTTCAATACATAACCATACAACAAACCAGGTCAGACTGAACATCATTTATTTTACATTTTTCAGGGAGATACTAGAAAGGTATCGGTGAAATAAAACTGTTACCATCACTACACCTGAATGCAAAAGAATATGAATTATAAATAATGGCAGGTATTAGTACTTCAGTGAAGTTATAGATGTTATGGAAGTACCTACACAGACAAACATTTATGCAATGAAAATGAAATCTAGAATTCTCACAGAACTGTTTCACATCTGTTTCTTTATAGAAAGTGTGATGCCATGACGCAATGCATTAGATGATGCGTGGATATAGTTTAATCCAATGAAAAATATATGATATAAAAAGAAACTTTGTTTACTTTACATGCAAGACTGAAATAAATTTCACTCGTGTACACCATATTTTACATTTTCACTGTCTGCGCCAATTCCTGAAAATATTGCAAGTCGTGTTCATTCAGAGCAATATATATATTACAATCTTACACTAAAAGACATAAATATCTATTTCGTTGTTTTCCTAATTAAAATACTAATAAAATACCTGCATGAACTGGTTATGCTACACAAATTTATAAACAGCAGTATCAATGTTCATAATGTTATCCTTATATAATTGTCTTCACTGGTCCCCTTTGTACTTTCAATGCCCGAATAAATAAACCTGCAAATATCATTAAAGTTCATGTAACCATCAGAATACATAGATTGTATGAGTTTTTGTCACTAGGCGACTTCCTCTAATCTTGCTCTCTTGTTCACTCCAGCTTGCTTCTTTTTAGCATTGGCTGCTTGGTTGTTTTCCTTGCCATCATTTGCCTTGTTTGCATGTTGCACATATCTTGTTACTGTTGACACACCATCCACAAATTTGGTTTTGTAGAGAACATTAGCGTTGTTGAACATCCCATCCTTGAGGGATACAACAATGAACTGAAATAAAAACAAGCAAATTCGATGAATTGATATCCCCTGCGGAAAGGGCTTTTGGTGAGGAATGGCAAATATATAACTGGCAAAAAGTTGAGGATGTTACTAAGAAGCAAATAATTTCATTAGTCAAAATCATTTTAACAGAAAATGAATGTTTTTTGGTTTTTTTTTTTTGGGGGGGGGGGGGGGGGGTGACCAGGTGAGGGTACAAAATTTCACATGTTGATTATAAATACTGATGGAAAATTTAAAAAAAAACAATACAAAAAAAAAACAAGAGCTGTCTCCATAGGATGACACATGCCCCCGATGGCACTTTAAATGAATAGTTATGGCCGATGTTCGAGTTTAGGACCTTTGACCTACGGAGCTGGGTCTTGCGCGCGACACGTCGTCTTACTGTGTCACACATTTATGCGTAGTTATTTTAAAATCCATGCATGAATGACAAAGATATGGACCGGACAAGCCCATCAATGCACTATCATGAAAAAAGACCTTTAACATCTAAGTGTGACCTTGACCTTTGAGCTACGGACCTGGGTCTTGCGCATGACACGTCGTCTTACTGTGGTACACATTCATGCCAAGTTATTTGAAAATCCATCCATCGATGACAAAGATATGGACCGGACACGCCCATCAATGCACTATCCCTTAATGTCTAAGTGTGACCTTGACCTTTGAGATACGGACCTGGGTCTTGCGCGCGACACGTCGTCTTACTGTGGTACACATTCATGCCAAGTTATTTGAAAATCCATCCATCGATGACAAAGATATGGACCGGACACGCCCATCAATGCAATAACCTTTAATGTCTAAGTGTGACCTTGACCTTTGAGCTACGGACCTGGGTCTTGCGCGCGACACGTCGTCTTACTGTGGTTCACATTCATGCCAAGTTATTTGAAAATCCATCCATCGATGACAAAGATATGGACCGGACACGAAAATGCGGACAGACCGACGGTTCAAAAACTATATGCCTCCCTTCTGGGGCATAAAAATGGGGGGGGGAGGGGGTGGGGTGATGCATGCTTGGGGTGGTGGGCATGACTGGGTGGAGGAGTGAGGTGGGGGAATGGTACAACTTTGCATGTTGATAAATATTCATGGAAGGTTTGAAAAAAGAAAAGAAAAAGGAATGAAAAATAATCTTTCTTTTTTTTTTTGGGGGGGGGGGGGGGGGGGGGGGGGGGGGGGGGGGGGGGGTGTGACCAAGGCAAGGTGGTGACCAGGTGTGGGTACACAACTTCACATGTTTATAATAAATGTTCATGGAAAAGAATGAAAGACGTTTAATGAAATTCTACCAATTGGTTGGTTTGTTATGTACAAATCTGTAGATTTTTAAACAATTAAAGGGCAATAACTCTAAGGAAAATTAACCAATTAAAAAACAAGAGTGCCAGAATGTCACAATATACGCCCGTCACAGCAAATTTCTTTACTCTAGCACCTGTATTTGCAAATGGAATTTTAATTTTGTGGTTGTTTAGTAATCATTGTAAGTCATTTGTTTTTCTAAGTCCACAAAAAAACTCCTTACCAGGTAGAGATACCTTAAAATACATCTAAAATTTGAAAGTAACATCTATGTTGTACCACAGAAAAGTGGTCTTGTTTTTTCCCTACGGTCAATTATAAAAAAGTTACAATATAAATTATTTATAGTAACAACTAAGGGAAGATAATCTTAAAAAAAAAAAAAAAAAAAAAAAAAATCAAAAAAAAAATTGTAAGCCCACACAAAAATCTTTACCAGGTAGAGATTAGTCAAAATACACCTCATAATTGGATGTAGCATGCATGTTGTACTACAGAAAAGTGGTCTCGATTTTTCCCTACGACTAGTAATGAAAAAGTTACAATATAAGCTATTTATAGTAACAACAAGGGGAAGTAATTCTAAAGAAGGGAACTGCGCATGACACTTCGTCTCATGATGGTGTATAATTGTGCCAAGTTACATCAAAATCCCTCCATGCATGAAGAAGAAATGCTTCGGACAAAGTCATTCTTGTATCTGACCTTTGGCCTCTAAGTGTGACCTTGACCTTGGGACCTGGTTCTTGCGCATGACACTCCGACTCGTGGTGGTGAACATTTGTGCAAAGTTATATCAAAATCCCTATATGCATGAAGAAGATATGCTCCGGACAAAGTTTTCATTCTTGTATCCTTTGACCTCTAAGTGTGACCTTGACCTTAGACCTAGAGACCTGGTTCTTGCGCATGACACTCCGTCTCATGAGGATGAACAATTGTGCCAACTTTCATCAAAATCCCTCCATGCATGAAGAAGATATGCTCCGGACAAAGTCATTCTTGAATTTGACCTTTGACCTCTAAGTGTGACCTTGACCTTAGACCTAGGGACCTGGTTTTTGCGCATGACACTCCGTCTCATGATGGTGAACAACTGTGCCAAGTTTCATCAAAATCCCTTCATGCATGTAGAAGATATGCTCCGGACAAAGTTTTCATTCTTGTATCCTTTGGCCTCTAAGTGTGACCTTGACCTTAGACCTAGGGACCTGGTTCTTGCGCATGACACTCCGTCTCATGATGATGAACAATTGTGCCAACTTTCATCAAAATCCCTCCATGCATGAAGAAGATATGCTCCGGACAGTCATTCTTAAATTTGACCTTTGACCTCTAAGTGTGACCTTGACCTTAGACCTAGGGACCTGGTTTTTGCGCATGACACTCCGTCTCATGATGGTGAACAACTGTGCCAAGTTTCATCAAAATCCCTTCATGCATGTAGAAGATATGCTCCGGACAAAGTCTGTGGACGCCGCCCGCCCGCCCGCCAACCTGCCCACCCTCCCGCCCGCCCGGGGCGTTCCCATAATACGTCCCGTTTTTCAAACGGGCGTATAAAAAAATGACGGGCATCATCGAAGTATGTTGGTTCATATTTATTTCAAGTTTCATGAAATTCTACCAGCCTGTTACTGAGAAATTGCTGCAGACGTGGATTTTCCATTAATTCAAGGGCAATCACTCTAAGGGAAATTGACCAATCAAAAAAAAAAAAAACTTGACGGGCATCATCACAGTATGTTGGTGCATGTTTATTTCAAGTTTTATGAAATTCTACATGATAGTTACTGAGAAATGGCTGCGGACGGACATTTTTCATTAAATCAAGGGCAATAACTCT
This sequence comes from Mercenaria mercenaria, assembly GCF_021730395.1. Classification (NCBI taxonomy): domain Eukaryota; kingdom Metazoa; phylum Mollusca; class Bivalvia; order Venerida; family Veneridae; genus Mercenaria; species Mercenaria mercenaria. Next base: position 22,568 of record NW_026459042.1, read on the forward strand.
AAGGAAAATTGACCAATCAAAAAAAAAACTTGACGGGCATCATCGCAGTATGTTGGTTCATGTTTATTTCAAGTTTCATGAAATTCTATCAGCTAGTTACTGAGATATGGCTGCGGACGGACGCACGCATGGACGGACAACGCCATTTCAATACCCCATTCCCGATTTCATCGGCGGGGGATAAAAAAATCAAAATGTTTATTAAACCGCTATTTTATATGATAGCAATTTCATGTGAAAATGCCATTTATATATGGGAATCAAGAGAAGTACCAGTAATTCTGCAATCAAACATTTTTAGAGGCGTCATGAAAGAGAAAGTTGTAGACTTCATGGAATTACGTATGAATTAAGAACGCAAGGGCAGGAAAGAAAACAAGAGCTGTCAGAAGCGACAGTGCACTTGACTATTCTACACTCGATACTGAAACAGGGCATATTTAAGAAAACAAGAGCTATCACTGGAGTGATTAACACCCCTGATGCGACTGATGATGTAGGACAACAGTAAAGTCTGAGTCAAATCCATTTAGTAATAACCGAGATAATATGTGAAAGTGCATATAAACATTTAACTGGATTTCTAAGCATAAAAGGGACATAAGTATAAAACAGACATAATCCATTAAATATCTGCACCACAGTTATAGACCTTGTATCATATAATGTTGGTGAGTGTTATACGTCAACTTTTTTAAGTTAAAAGTCAAATTCATTCAAGTAATTAATAACAGAGATAAAGTGAGAATGTATCAAAACTTAAACCTGAAATTCTAAGTAAAAAGGGGGCATAATTCATAAAATACTGGTGCAACAGTTACAGACCTTGTGTAATATGATGTTGGTGATCATGCAGATCAACTGTTTTAAGTTAAAATCAATAAAAAGAGATAAAATGACACTGCATCAAAACTTTTGACACTGATGCCAGCATAAACTGGATAGCTCTCCAGATATTTAACACTTGAGCTAAAATTGAGGTAGGTCCTGTTCTTAACCGGATCAATTTATTCTCTGTAACTGTTCGAATATTTTGTATCTAAACTTTCAAAATACTATAAAACAAGAAGCTGCGTTCAATAAACGCTTGATGCCCCCAGTGGCATCCTTGTCGATACAAAGCAACCTAAGTCCAAAACGAGGTCAAGGTCAAACTGAGGTCAGGTGATGTCTGAAGATGAGGAATGGTCACAGGTTACATCTGCATTAGTATCAAGTCATTCTAGTAACACATCCTATTACCTGATGTCCACCACGCCGAGGGAGGCGGCTGCCACAGAGGTCAGAAATCAATAACGATGAGTAGTGGTGTTAGTCTTTTGAGCTGTATTTTTTCATTTCGACTTTCCATGAAGATATTCTGGTGCAAGCATACGTGTAAATGCCTTAACATATTATATAATTAATCCTGGTCGCCAACTTTGCGAAATAAAGAAGTATTCAGCAGTTTAAATTGGACGTTTATTAAAATTGATGCGAAAATCATATTCAACGGCCCAATTCGAAGTGTTTACAAAATATTTTGATCGAATTTACCTCACAAGTCAAACGACCAATCATCTGGGGATAATCCTGGCAAGTTTCAAGTCTGTCCGTACGTCTACACCGACGTTATGACCCTCCAAAGGGACCCGGGTATAGTCACGTATGATAAACTTTACCGCAGAGGGCATTTTTAAATGATGCCCATCCCACCGAGGAGTCAAAATATAGGATACCGTTTACGACAGAGGGGAATTTGGTGTAAAAAACGTCTATTTTGGCTGATTGTTTCGCTTTTAAGTCTTGGGAGATCATGGAATTATTTGCAGTATGCATTGTTTATATACTTATGTTTAATAATGGGCGATTTTCAATGGCGAACACCGCTGTAACACAGTGTTAATCAGTCTAGATTGTATTTCTATCTCCGACATTGCATACTATCTGCTACATGTATAGATTGGTTCTGCTGCTGACTGTAAATGTTCATTTTGTAAATTCATTTTTGTTTCAATTTCTTTTATGATGAAATATACAGAAATAATGATATCTTAAGTCCTGATACTTGCGTTCTTGCAGGATTCTGTGTTGAAGTTACGGTTAATATTAGGTATTAAATCGTTTTGCATTTATTTATACAGCTTTCATTTAAATACACATCAGATCATATAGTTAAACACATTTGTCGAGTAGTATATTTAAGCATATATATTTGAAATGCATGAGAATTGTTTAAAAAAAGCTAAGACACGGATTTGCAGCTTACGCTAGAGTGATTGACCATTTAAGTACATGGAACTGGAATAAGATGAAAACATTTGGAATGCTGGATATAGGACAGAAAACATATACCGACGTGATTCCAAATGAAGGTGAAATATTCATTTCTAGTGACCAGCGTGTGGGCATGTATCGAAGTTATAGGGCAAAATATCAAAATTGAATACATCTTTAAAGTTTTCAAGAGAGATCGATCAGAATGAAATCTTCTTTTCAGATAGTAACTCGGTAATAACGGATGGTTTAGTTATTTCCATTGCATTTTGATAGATCTCTCTTGACATGACAATTAATTAAATGGTCAATCACTCCAGTGTTTACTTCAAAATCATTGTTACAGTAATAACACGTGTATGCCTTCATCTTTGGTTCTGAATTGAATACAAAATAAATTGTTTAGAACATTTCTGTAAACGATTAATGAATAACAGCTTTATTTAGAACGATCACTTGACTTATGCCACTGACAACAAATATATTTAAATTTTCTAGCCTACGGATCTTTTATGTAGAACTTGTTACTATCAGTAGCCTCTTAGTATGAAAGCTTGATAATGCAAAACAATTTGATATTTATATTAACCTATATTCAACACTGAATCCAGCAAGAACGCAAGTACCAGGACTTAGGATTTCATTGCTGGCAGCAAATGTCTGTATATTATGATAAAAAAGAAACAAAAATGATTTTACAAAACAAAGACTTTCAGTGGCAAAACAACTCTATACATGTACAGTATCAGATTGTATGCAATGTAGGATATATATATATATATATATATATATATATATATATATACAATCTAGACTGATTGCAAAACGATTTATCATTTAATATAAACCGTAATTCACACTGATTCCAGCAGAACGCAAGTACCGATTACCATCAGGACTTACGATATCATTATTTCTGTATATTTCTGATAAAAGAAATTGAAACAAAATTGAGTTTACAAAACGAAGACTTATAGTAGCAAAACAATGTCGGAGATAGACAGAAGTTCAATCTAGACTGATTACCACCGGGTTACAGCAGTGTTCGCCATTGAAAATCGCCCATTATTAAACACAAGTATAAACAATGCATACTGCAAATAATTCCATGACCTACCAGGTCTCAAAAGCAAAACAAACAGCCAAAATAGACATTTTTACACAAAATTTCCCTCTGTGGTAAACGATATCCTACATTTTGACTCCTCGGCCGAATGGGCATCATTTAAAAATGCCCTCTGCGGTAAAATTTATCATACATGACTGTACCCGGGTCCCTTTGGAGGGTCATAACGTCGGTGTAGATGTACGGACAGACTTGAAACTTGCCAGGATTATCCCCAGATGATTGATCGTTTGACGTGTGAGGTAAACCCGATCAAATTATTTTGTAAACACTTCGAATTGGGCCGTTGAATATGATTTTCGCATCAATTTTAATAAACGTCCAATTTAAACAGCTGCATACTTCTTTATTTCGCAAAGTTGGCGACCAGGATTAATTATATAGTATGTTTAGGCATTTACACATATGCCTGCACCAGAATATCTTCATGGAAAGTCGAAATGAAAAAATACAGCTCAAAAGACTAACACCGCTATTCACCGTTATTGATTTCCTACCTCTGTGGCAGCCGCATCCCTCGGCGTGGTGGACATCAGGTAATAGGGTGTGAGTAAGGGGTATTGATGCTAGACGAAACGGTCCCATTTGGTTAACCTCGTACGGACGGACGAACGAACGGACAGGACAATCACTATATGCCTTCTGCATCAGTAGATGCCTGGGGCATAAAAATAGATTGGGTAAAATTTGGTGTGTGTGCGTGTGTATGTTTTTCTTAAGATTTGTAAAGCAGGACTTCTCAATTTAAAAGATTGTTGAACATTAACTAAAATTATGTCGAAATACCTCACCAATCGGGAATCGCAAACTACAAAATAAACCCTATAAAAATAAAACTACACAATCTACAATATAAGTAAGAAGGAAGAAGAAATTCTTACCTGTGAATGTTTGAAGTGAGATTTGATCATCTGTCCTATATTTTGTGTATGTGAGATATCTAGTGCAGCGTCCACTTCATCCAGGATATAGATAGGTGCTGGCTTAAACAGCAACATGGCCAAAATAAGTGACAACGCAATTAGAGATCTGAAATGTATATAGTGTATTCAACTTGTAAATCAATGATGTACTTCTTACAATAAAACAAACCAATAGCAGTTCTTATTAACTTCTGGCATTTATCTATAAACACTATGATAAAAAGTGACGGAAGATGAAATGATAAAGAGCACTAAATAACATGTTAATTAGGTAGAAAATGAAGATCAGCCCACTGACTGCATGAAGTACTTTTTGGGACATGATATGAAACTGAACAATTTAGTGGCATTTTTTTTCATTTGGAAATGGCAACATTTATCACCTCTCCTCAAATGTTATCCATACTACTACTGGAGAATATCTCCATACTTCACTTCCATTTACCAAACCTATCTTACCTTTGTCCTCCTGATAATTCTGACAGAGAATCTTTCCACACATCACCAAAGCCCACTTTCACCTCCAGTCCATCCAGGACGGTCTGACCCTCTGGAGGGGCAAGCTTGGCTCGAGCACCAGGCAGCAGAGTAGAGTATATACTGCCAAAATCCTGAAAAACCAGAATATGTCTCAGCTAAAAAGTATGCCTATAGGTTTCTAAAATAAACAAGAGGGTCATGATGACCCTGGATCGCTCACCTGAGAAATATGAGCTACATGTTTCAAATGTCAAACTGATGACTTTTAGAATTTTTTTGGAAGATTTTCCGATGTACAATCAAGTAACCTGGGGCGGGCCAATTTTACCCCGGGGGTCATGATTTGAACAAAGTTTGTAGAAGTCTACTAGGCAATGTTACATATCAAATATCTAAGATCTAGGCCTCCTGGTTTATTTTTAGCAAATTTATGAAGTTTTCCCTATGTACAATCAAGTAACCCCTGGGGCTGGGTCAATTTGACCCTGGGGGGGTCAAGATTTGAACAAATTTTGTAGAGGTCCACTAGGCAATGCTACATGTCAAATATCTAAGCTCTAGGCCTTCTGGTTTATTGTTAGAAAATTTTGAAGATTTTTCTATGTACAATCAAGTAACCCCATGGGGCGGGGTCAATTTGACCCCGGGGGTCACTATTTGAACAATTTTGTAGAAGTCTACTAGGCAATGCTACATGTCAAATATCTAAGATCTAGGCCTTCTGGTTTATTTTTAGAAAATTTTTGAAGATTTTCCTATGTAAAATCAAACTAGAGCTATCACTAAAGGTGATGAATGTACCCCCCGCATGCACTGACACAGTACATTGCAATTTGAGCACACAAGATTGCATAATTATGTGGACTGTATGTATATAGACTGTATGTATACAGTATAGTAACAAAAAACAAAGTCCCATAACTATGCAGAATATTTATCTAAAAGAATGTAACATGCACCATGCACAACTAGGGTTGGTACTGATCACTTGTGTGAAGTTTCATTAAATTGTGTGTAAGGGTTTGGTAGATAAGGCACGCACAAGATTGCATATGCAGACTGTATGTACATAGTATGTTAACAAGAAACAAAGTCCCATAACTCTGCAACTACTGTTGTTACTGATCACTTGTGTGAAGTTTCATTAAATTGTGTCAAGGGGATGAGGAGAGATGGTGTGCACAAGATTGTGTCTATGTATATAGTATAGTAACAAAAAAACAAAGTCCCATAACTCTGCAATTTTTTTTTCTGAAAGAACCTAACATGCCCCATGCACAACTACTGTTGTTACTGATCACTTGTGTGAAGTTTCATTAAATTGTGTCAAGGGGATGAGGAGAGATGGTGCGCACAAGATTGTGTCTATGTATATAGTATAGTAACAAAAAAACAAAGTCCCATAACTCTGCAATTTTTTTCTCTAAAAGAACCTAACATGCCCCATGCACAACTACTGTTGGTACTGATCACTTGTGTGAAGTTTCATTAAATTGTGTCAAGGGGATGAGGAGAGATGGTGCGCACAAGATTGTGTCTATGTATATAGTATAGTAACAAAAAAACAAAGTCCCATAACTCTGCAAATTTTTTTTGTAAAAGAACCTAACATGTCCCATGCACAACTACTGTTGGTACTGATCACTTGTGTGAAGTTTCATTAAATTCTGTCAAGGGGATAAGGAGAGATGGTGCGCACAAGATTGCGTCTACGGACAGACAACCTGAAACCAGTATACCCCCCCTTACAACTTTGTTGTCGGGGGATACAGTGACCCCTGGGGCGGGGTCAATTTTGACCCCGGGGGTCATGATTTGAACAAATTTTGTAGAGGTCCACTAGGCAATGCTACATGTCAAATATCTAAGCCTTCTGGTTTATTTTTTTTTAAAAAATTGAAGATTTTCCTATAGAAATCTATGTAAAATCAAGTGACCCCTGGGGCGGGGTCAATTTTGACCCCGGGTCATGATTTGAACAACTTTAGTAGAGGTCCAATAGGCAATGCTACATGTCAAATATCTAAGCTCTAGGGCTTCTGGTTTTTGAGAAGATTTTTTAAGATTTTCCTATGTAAAATCAAGTGACCCCTGGGGCGGGGTCAATTTTGACCCCGGGGTCATGATTTGAACAAAATTGGTAGAGGTCCACTACGCAATGCTTCACACCAAATATCTAGGGCTTCTGGTTTTTGAGAAGAAATTTTTTTAAGTTTTTCCTTTTGGTTGCCATGGCAACCAGAGTTCTGCATGGAATTCAATTCTTTGAAAAAAATTTGTAGAGCTTCACCCAAAGAACATTCCTGTGAAGTTTGGATGAAATTGGCCTAGCGGTTTATGAGGAGTTGTCGTTTAAAGTAAAAGTTTACGGCCGGACGCCGGACGGTGAGTGATCCTAATAGCTCACCCTGAGCCTTTGGCTCTGGTGAGCTAAAAATCAGTAGAAAAAGGGTTTTTTGGGGTACTTTCAATTATCTCTAAATTATCTACATGAAACTGGCAAAAACATTTTGGCTGAATCGGGCCACAGCCAATTCCCCGAAACTTCCAATATGCGGAGCTGTGGCAGTTTTGTAATGCAATCACCAATGCAACCATATCACATAAGATGATCAGTATGTCAAGTGTTACACATTTTAAGTATTATGTGTAAACATTCTGGAAGAGCACTGACAAGTGACCAGTTTTCACTTCTTAACACATATGCTGCATGTATACAAGTGTCCAAGGTTATAAAACTAAGACTGAAGACCAGTTTCAAAACTCTGGCTTCTGATTGGTTGATTTTGAATTAAGTCTGGAAATTAACCAATGACAAAGCTTAGTTCTGAAACTATTCTCCAACCTTCGACCCAGAATATAAATAATTCTCACTCCATCTGTTAAGTTCCTAGTCTGTTTCAGAATGTACAACAGTATCTTACCTTATTCACTTGTTCCCAGGCTTTCTTCAGTGCCTCATTCTTCTTCTGATCCAGTTCAGCAATAACCGCCGAGATCTTGGCCTTGTCATTCAGTACAATCTTACGTTTCTTCATCAGATCTTGGTACTATAAACATACGTGTAAAACTGTTCAACTATGTGTGTTTAACAGTCAACTTGATGATAAAAGCTATAGTACCTCTTTAAACAACGCATCCAAGGAGTAAATATCTCTCTACAAAGCTATTATTTAACACTGGACAACCCCTGAACAACATACAAATTTTACTTTTCTCTGTTGTGTTGCTCTGCAGAGGTTTCAGTGTACTGTGAAGGGGAGAGGATGAAATACTTCTGATAAAATTGTTACCTGATGGAAGTGACAAATTTTCATCTTTTTCCGAAACAACTATCCGAACCCTGTCAGATAAATGAATGAATGAGCTGGACCATCTCACTACTTTGATGCAAAAATGTCATGTATCATAAAATTCAAATTACTGCTGCAGTTATCATTTCGTACACTATTTTAAACCTTTTTATGTATATAATGTATTTCAGTTGTATTTACCTGTTCCTCGGCTTTTCCCAGCATGTTCATGGCTCTCATGTTGACACTCTTAGCAAGCTTCTCTTTCGTCTCTGTAAGTTTCTGGATCCTTCTTTCACTTTCTTTCGGGTCATTTACCTTAAAGTCGTATGCCGTGTTTGGCTGGTTGAAATATTTCTTTTCGTCTACAATCCAGTCATACGTTTGTAGCATGTTCTCAACCTGTATTTAAAGATACGACAGAATATTTTGTAATATATACTCTAGACTGTGCTTCTTATTGAGTTTTTGTTTCACTAATGAACACTTGAGCCATATATTTACTAAAATCATCCCATATAGCCGGTTATAATTTAAGAGAAAATGCTTCTTGGTCTTTCTGAGACAGGCACAGGCCTCCTAGCAGGCCTGAAAAAAAATAAAGGTTTTTATAAAGGCTCCAATCTATGGAAATAAAGGCCTTTTAGTGTAAAATATTAAAAAACAAGAGTGAAAGAATGTCACAATATACGCCCGTCACAGCAAATTTCTTTACTCTAGCACCTGTATTTCAAAAAAAAAAATTGTAAGTCCTCACAAAAATCTTTACCAGGTAGAGACTGGTCAAAATACACCTCAAAATTGGATGTAGCATGCATGTTGTACTACAGAAAAGTGGTCTCGATTTTTCCCTACGACTAGTAATGAAAAAGTTACAATATAAGCTATTTATAGTAACAACAAAGGGAAGTAATTCGAAAGAAGGGAACTGCGCATGACACTTCGTCTCATGATGGTGTATAATTGTGTCAAGTTACATCAAAATCCCTCCATGCATGAAGAAGAAATGCTTCGGACAAAGTCATTCTTGTATCTGACCTTTGGCCTCTAAGTGTGACCTTGACCTTAGACCTAGGGACCTGGTTCTTGCGCATGACACTTCGTCTCGTGGTGGTGAACATTTGTGCCAAGTTATATCAAAATCCCTCTATGCATGAAGAAGAAATGCTCCGGACAAGGTTTTCATTCTTGTATCCTTTGACCTCTAAGTGTGACCTTGACCTTAGACCTAGAGACCTGGTTCTTGCGCATGACACTCCGCCTCATGGTGGTGAACACTTGTGCCAAGTTATATCAAAATCCCTCTATGCATGAAGAAGAAATGCTCCGGACAAAGTTTTCATTCTTGTATCCTTTGACCTCTAAGTGTGACCTTGACCTTAGACCTAGGGACCTGGTTCTTGCGCATGACACTCCTTCTCATGATGATGAACAATTGTGCCAACTTTCATCAAAATCCCTCTATGCATGAAGAAGATATGGTCCGGACAAAGTCATTCTTGAATTTGACCTTTGACCTCTAAGTGTGACCTTGACCTTAGACCTAGGGACCTGGTTCTTGCGCATGACACTCCGTCTCATGATGGTGAACAACTGTGCCAAGTTTCATCAAAATCCCTTCATGCATGTAGAAGATATGCTCCGGACAAGGTCTGTGGACGCCGCCCGCCCGCCAGGGGCGTTCCCATAATACGTCCCGTTTTTCAAACGGGCGTATAATAAAGAGTAAATAAAGGCTATTTTTGTCGGAATTCTCGTTGAAAACACATAAAATATATAGGTATTTACTACATGTATGTGGTCTGGTGAACACAACTGTTACAGCATCCTGAAAAACTCAAGATGAAAGATACACAAGCAGTATCCTAATAACAACACTTAAAAGGGGGGAAGAAATGCAGTAGTATAACCATTACTTGCTTTAAACTGGCACGGCAAGCAGTCTGAACAAAAATATAGGTTTTGAGTGAAAATTACAGGCTATTTGGCCATTTTAAAGGTTTTTTCAGAAGATTTAAAGGTTTTAAAGGTTTGCTCTGAAATTAAAGGTTTTTAAAGGTTTTAAAGGTTTCACTAGGAGGCCTGCAGGCAAGAAATACTAAGAAACAAAGAAAAAACTATGTTAACCTGTCTCAGGTGTAGTTACAAAGGTGTGAATTTACAACTTCAACAAATTCTCTACACGTTGTTTAGGTAACTGTAAAACCTCTTTCTGAAAGTTCTTTATTATAGTAGAAAATTTTCATGTGAACAGTTTGAAAATGCATCTTGTATCACTTAATAAAGACGTAAGCATATCATTTTGTGTTTTGAAATCATAAATTTGTACATTATTTATACATCTTTCAACTGTATCAACTGCTGAGGCCCTATCTGGATTTTTTTCACACAATGTCAAATTTGACGCCAGTAAAACGGGCCATGTTTTGAAACAGTGGTTGTTACCATTTTTGCAGCATCTTTGGAATCTTTCTGAAACTTGACAATTTTGTTATCTAGTTCTTTAATCTTGATCTCAGCAGTATGATGCTCCTTCTGTAAGGTTTTCTGTTCCGCAACTTTAGCACCAATATCTTTATCACATGCTTTCAACAAAGCTTTCTGTTTGTTCACTTCTTCCTGGGCTGCTTTTACAACATCCTGTAACACAATCGGTAATATAATTCGTCCCCTTAATGCAAAAAGGTACCATGAGCATATGAATAAAGAAGGCACTTGGTACCTTTTTGCATTAAGGGGACGAATTATTATGTAGATAGATAATTCAATGCAAAGATGCTAAAATTCAGAATGAGTGTATACTTTAGATAAATTATTGAAAGACTTACATTCCAAGATCTATTGCATTTGGTTTGTGAAATTATTAAGTTTTAAACAAATCTGAGTAAGACTGCAGTTTCATGTTTAAGTTTGATGAAAATCTGGCAATTTATTTCAGAAAACTAACAGCTTGCAGTGCACTTCAACACTTCTAAATTATGCATAGGTCTATTTTGACATACAAATGACTAATAGCACGTATGACATAGGAAATTGCCATAATGCTTGTGATATCTTAATCTTATCTTCCTGATCAGAAATACTTTTTTGCACATGCGAACATAATACATGTACATAGTTTTTTTCTGAAAAACAAGAGCTGTCACTATTGGTGACAAATTCCCCCGAAGCATGCCCAAGAATGCTACAGTTGTCTGCACAAAAAAACAAACACACATCATTTTGTGACCTTGACCTTGACCCAGGTCATAAGCGTGACACACCTTCTCAATATGGTTAACATTTGTGTCAAATTATTTTCAAATACCTTGATAAATGGCAGCTATTGACCAGACAAGAAACACCTTTGACTTCTAAGTGTGACCTTGACCTTGGAGCTAGGCTCTGGGTCTTGCGCATGACATGTCATCTCAATATAGGGATCATTTATGCCAAGTAATTTCAAAATCCCTTCATCAATGGCAGAGTTATGGACCGGACAAGAAACAGACCATGTTAACCTTTAACCTCTAAGTGTGACCTTGACCTTAGAGCTAGGGGTCTGGGTCTTGCGCATGACAAATCGTCTCATTATGGTAAACATTTATGCTAAGTTGTTTCAAAATCCCTTCATGGATGGCAGAGTTATGGAATGGACACGAAACAGACCCTGTTAAACTTTGACCTCTTAAGTGTGACCTTGACCTTGGAGCTAGGGGTCTGGTTCTTGCGCATGACAAGTCATCTCATTATGGTGAACATTTATGCCAAGTTATTTCAAATCCCTTTATGGATGGCAGAGTTACAGCCCGGACAAGAATTTACACGGACAGTGTAATTTTAATATGCCCACCTTCGGGGGCATAAAAACTATGTTATACATCAGAAAAAAACTATGTAATACCCACCTTGGCCTCAGCAGCTTTTTCATCTAGTTCCTCAAGCTGCGCCTGGTACTGTTTGATAGTTTCCTCAACTGTCTTCAGCTGTTCATCATATGAGGTGATTTCCTTCTTCAATTCCTCAACCTCAAGCTTTATGCTGTCTACCTCCTACAGGATAAATGGAATCTAAATGATTATCCTATCAAATAATGTATTTTTTAATGGGACAGTTGTAAACTTTCATGTAAAGAATGTGAAATTTTTACCATCTACATTTGGAAACCTGGTTAATAATATTCTCCGAGCTATGAATAAAACTAAAATAAACTCCTGTTGTAAGTATTCCAACAATAAATTACTGCATCCAGCAAGAATTAAACAATATCAACTTAAATTTTAACCAGTAAACATTATAAATATGAAAAATATACAATTAACTATGTTAACTTATTGTTCTTCTCTCAACTGATAAGAATTAAAGATGATGCTTTTTTTATAAATAAAGGAAATGTGGCAGTGAAATTATATATAGAATAACACAAGCAAAGAAATTTTTGTTTTAAGTATTTTGTTTGTTTGTTGGGTTTAATGTCACACCGACACAATTATAGGTCAAATGGCAACTTTCTAGCTTTGATAGTGGGGGAAGACCTCAGTCGCCCCTCCGTGCATTATTTCATCACGGTCAGGCACTTGGGTAGAGCCACTGACCTTCCGTAAGCCAGCTGGATGGCTTCCTCACATGAAGAATATCAATGCCCCGAGTGAGGCTCGGTGAGGGGCAAGTGATTCAAAGTCTGACATTAACCACTTGGCCACTGAGACCCTTGTTTGAAGTATACCTGTGATTTTTGTTTCATTATTTTGCTAGACTCCTCCGTCTTTTTCTTTGCTTTTGTGACCGCTTGTTCAGCATCTTTCAGTTCTTTCTCTCGTAACTGTTTGGCATTCTTTATCTTGTTCTCAAGATCTTTCACTTTAGTTGAGTTTTTCTTCTTAATTTCTTCCGTCCTTTTTGCCGTTTCTTCATACTCAACTGTAAAAAGTATCATCAGATAGAAATGTGTAACTTGGTTAAATTAATGCCAATATTAGGTCACAATTCAAACCTGATATACATGTAGGTAATTTATCTTGCCTTCTACAAGTTTACTGCATTTCTATTTGTCAATAAACGTCATGTACAGACAGGATATATTCCATATCCTGCTAGTAATTTTCCCGACATGAATTTTGATTAAAACAAAATGGCTGCCGCATCGGTGGCATAATCAAATCAAATCACAAATCAAGAGTATTAGCTCCAGCTGTGATTTAGCTCCAGCTGTAGATATCATTTCCGACAGTAAATTTAGTGTTTTCTTGCCGTTTTTATTCTCTTAGTTTAGGTTCATGAAACCGTAAGACGCGGAAATAGAACAATAACTCTGTATTGGAGACATGGCAATGGTTATGTTGAACTGATGTTTTAAGTTAACTCATCGTAAAGCAAAGGAATTAACATATTAGTTACTCAGCAGTTTGTTGTAGGATCATTAAAGCTACGTGCAAGATAAAGGATTTAACAGGAAATAGGATGAAAGCCGAAGTTTCAAGACATTTCTGACATCGTGAAATCTGATGATTTTCAGAAGGATGGAACATAAAGATTTTTTGTGTTAATGAATAAAACCAGTTCATAACCTGTATAAATGAGCTTTTGTGTTTTGTGATTCAGTCAAAATACAGTTCATTGTGCATTTTATGGCTGGTGTTAATCATCTATAAACAAAACACAGTGTCATAACACATATTATGATTGCAAGATTCCAGTCTGCAATGTGTAAGTAGCTTTGTTAAAATACAAAATGTGTTGACTATACCATTACCCATCAGTTTGATAATATTTAGCCTGTATCATTTTATGATCACTTTCCATTTGGTTGTCTAAGATTTATTCAACAAATATTGATGTATAGAGAAGTCGCCAATATAAGGATTTTGTTTATTAGTAATGTCCAAATTTAGAAAATACTGAAGTAAAGGGTAGTGGCAAGATAAAATACACAGCTTATTGCTGACAGCATATGGGATATACGCTGTCTCGAAAATCCATATCAGGCTTGAGTTTCACTCCCGCCTGATATGGACTTCCTCGACCGTATATCCCGTATCTTGTCACCAACAAGCAGTGTAACTAATAATATATGAAGACACCCCACCCCGTAACTTCTGAAGAAATTTCTTTCCAGACTTAAGCGAACCAGAAAGTACCTAATTTTCATAACACTAGTTACAGTCGCAGCAGGCAATAAATTATAGTCATTTTTCACCTTCTCCTAAGAAAAGAACACATGCAAATCATGGAGAAATGTTCTCAAGTTGAGAAAATAAACAATAAAATAACTAGAAGACGCTTTTGCAGAAAAGCACATGTCTCCCCCAATGCATAGTCGTATAGGCAAGAAGTCAATAGGGGACAGGAGCGAAAGTCAAAGAGACACTGATGGTTGGCTGCAATAGGGATCATCTACTTGGCATGTCCAATCATCCCACTAAGTTTCAACATTCTGGGCCTAGTGGTTGTCAAGTTATGAATTAGAAACAGCTTTCCATGTTCAGGCCCCTGTGACCTTGACCTTAGCTCAAGTGACCCCAAAAACGATAAGGGTCATCTACACTTTAAGTCCTATCACCCTATAAAGTTTGAAGGTTCTAGGTCAAATGGTTCTCAAGTTAATGACCGGAAATGGATTTCCATGTTCTGTCCACTGCGACCTTGACCTTTAATAGTGAGGTCAAAATCAATAGGGGTCATCTAATCTGCATGTCCAATAATCCTATGAAGTTGCAACATTCTGGGTCAAGTGGTTCTCAAGTTACTGACCGGAAATGGTTTTCCATGTTCAGGCCCCTGTGACCTTGACCTTTAATAGAGTGACCCCAAAATCAATAGGTGTCATCTACTCTGCATGTCCAATCATCCTATGAAGTTTCAACATTCTGGGTCAAGTGGTTCTCAAGTTATTGATCGGAAATGGTTTTCCATGTTCTGGCCCGTGACCTTAACCTTTGATGGAGTGACCCCAAAAACAATAGGGGTTGTCTACTCCATAAGCCCTGCCACCCTATGAAGTTTGAAGGTTCTACGTCAAACGGTTCTCAAGTTACTGATTGGAAATGGTTTTCCATGTTCAGGCCCCTGTGACCTTGACCTTTAACAGAGTGACCCTAAAATCAATAGGGGTCATCTACTCTGCATGACCAATCATCCTATGAAGTTTCAACATTCTGGGTCAAGTGGTTCTCAAGTTATTGATCGGAAATGGTTTTCCATATTCAGGCCCCTGTGACCTTGACCTTTGATGGAGTGACCCCAAAAACAATAGGGGTCATCTACTCCATAAGCCCTGCCACCCTATGAGGAGACATAATAAATACTGTAGTTTTGGTGAGATTGCCAAAATCATGTTAAAACAAACAAAACATGCTTTTAATGAGACTACCAATATTTTCTTTATGTCTGTTAGCCAGGTGTTGAATCAAGTTCAGGTTTGCGACAACTTACCAATATTTTCCTTGAGAGTGTTGATTTCCTCAAGTTGTTGATGATGTGACCCCTGCTCTAGTTTCTCCTTCAGGTGCTCCACTTCCTGTTGTTTCAGATCATACTCCTGCTTCAACTTAGTGTACCTAAATATAGAATGTACTTTAAGGTCACAAATGCCCTGCGTTTGTTTTTGTTTTGTTTTTGTTTGGTCTAGCGTCACACTGACACAATCACAGGTCATATGGCGACTTTCCAGCTTTTTGATGGTGGAAGAAGACCTCAGGTGCCCCTCCTGGTATTATTCCATCATGGGCAGGCACCTGGGTAGGACCACGGACCTTCCGCATGCCAGCTGGATGGCTTCCTCACATGAAGAATTCTACACTCGGAGCAAGGCTCGAACCCACATCAGAGGGCCCTGGGTTTGTGATGTTTCGACACAGGAGTGGGTGTCCTGTGAATAACTGCACTTTAATAAAATGGAAAAGTTCAACACTTCTTGCATGTAATACATTGTTATGTAATGGTGATCATTTGTGCATTTATTTTGAAATCCCAACATGGTCAGCAAAGTTTTCAGCTAGGCGCAATTTTTCCAAAGAGAGACACACATGGACACAGACATATGTAACACCATATTCCCTTGTAAATCATGGCAAAGGCAATAAGATGTATGTAATTTAAGCACTGCAATATGAGGATTCTGAAAATTTGCATTCCATCTCCGATGAGTTTCTAGTGGATTCCAGGGTAAAATAGCTATGTATACCCTTCACATGTCCTCACCATGCTGTTAGAAATGTTTCTTTAAACCTTGGAGTCAGTTTGCTTGTGTACCAATATTATCTACTTTGAATATATTCAATTCTGTAGTTTTAGTAGGGGTGGCAAAGGATGCCAAATATTTACCATGTGTCTCAAATATCCTATAGTACAGTTATCATTTGTAAGCATTTCCATTACATCAACACCAGCAGATTATCTAGGATTATTTAGTAGCTTGCATGTATTTACTATCACTATCAATTTCTAATGTGAAAGCTACCTTTGTGCAACACCTCTAATGCCATGAAGTTCTTGCTCAACTCTAGCCAGCTTGTCTTGTTTGTCTCTCAGCTGCTTTTCAACTTCAGTGAACTCTTGAAGTTTCTCCAAAATTGAGCTTGTCTGTGCTCTAGCACCTGTATAAAATCATTAGTGAGCACATTAGAACAGTAAATGCCTGTGATACCTTTTTTTTAAACAAAATAAATAACTTCAGTTGAAACCCGGTATCTCAAACTTGCTTATCTCAATATTGAAGCTATCACGAAGAAATTTTCAAGTCCCGTCCCAAAAGCATGTGCATAAAATATAACTTTATGTCAATTTTTTCTTCTTCTTGAAGTAAAACGCTCGAATCCTTGTAAAACGTTAGAACTTTGGAATTGGAAATATTGAGTTTCAACTGTATATATCTGACTTTTAAAATAGCTAATTCTAGATGATATTTACTCACCTCCAGTCAATGTCCCAGCAGGATCAAACGAGTCACCACCCAGTGTCACTGACCTCTTTTGTACACGATCATCAAATGTCACTTTCTTGGCATTGTTCATGTCTGTACATACAAATGTGGAACCAAACACAAACTCCATAGCGGCCTGGAGGTTACGGTCAAAGCCAATCAGGGAAAGTGCTGTATGTACATTATCTTTTCCAACCTATTGTGGAAGATAAAATTTTAGAATCTCTTTCTGGTAAGAAATAAATGGTGACTATCAATGGTACTTACTTTTCTGAGACAGAATAAACCTGCAGATTTTACAGATAAAAAAGCATATTTCATTTAATATTTTAGTGTAATTCATATTTAAGCCAAGACTGTTGGTAAATTTACCTTTCCAAGCTAAAAACGAAATACTTTAGTTATCTGGTTATAACTAGGAGTAAATCTATTTGGTCTTCTTTCATTACAAACTTCTATATAACTATGACTTTTGGTCATTTTAAAAATTCCTTTCTTTTCATCACCATAAATGTTCCATTTCCTTGCTATATTTAAAACTAATCTATACCTCAGCAAACCAAACATTTTCTAGTGTCACCAAAATCGAACGATTAAGACATACCAGCCCTTCAGCTCTCTTCACAACATCATTAGGTATAGATCTGGCAGAAATTTTGTTGAGAGGTATAATGGTGTATCTTCTACGAAGTTCTCCTTTCTGTAACAGCTGTTTGCCTGTCTGCTCTGTATCCACTACTACATTATACAACTGAAACATAACAGTTTGACATTTCTTCATGTTAAATATTGCATTACATTGTTTGTTTCTGTTTTTTTTGGTTTCAAGTCACTAATACAGTTACTTACACTAATATAGTTCCGGTCATATGGTGAATTTCTAGCTTTTTAAAGTGGTAGAGGACTATAGGTGCTACTCAAGGCATTATCTTAGACACAGACAAAACAATCTTCTACAAACCAGTTTGATGGCTTTGTCACCGGGCAACCTGAGCAAGACTCAATGGCTTCATTCCAATGATTACAAGTCAATGACCATAGACCCCTTCACACTTAATGCTTATCTATCAAATGCAGTCAAATAAATATGATAAAATTTACCTAAAATTTGTTCAATATCAAGTTTGTTTTCATTCAAAGAAAAAATATATATTGTAATTTCAGGGTTAGCATGCGGTTTACAGCAATTCCTTTAAAACTTCTTACTCAAAAGAAAAAGCTTCAATGGTCAAGCCACCCCATTTTACTCCATAAATCTGTTGTATTGTCTTTAATATACAAAGACAAACTTTCTGAAGAACATTAATGAATCATACTTGTTTCTTTTTGGTTTTTATTTAACTTAATTACCATGTTTGTTAAAATGAAATCCTATGTGTTTGGTTATAACCTAACAATAATCTTACCTTCCCTCCTGCAGCGACTTCAAGAGCAGTGGCCGTCTTCACATCTTTTACTTTGATCAGTTTACACACTAAACCAGACACTTTACTACGGTCAAAATTCTTCTCCGGGTTTCGGTAGTCAAAATGAAGGTGTGGAAATCTGTTACAGTAGAAAAGTTCATGAAAAGCTATGATCAACAAAACTGTTTAGAACAAAATGACCAAGATTTTAACATCAACAACTTTGTCCTTGTCAAGTCTGTGTTACAGTACCCAAGTTTGAATATTTGGTCAATCTTAGTACAATGTATATGCAACAGAATAGAGTATAGCAAATGAATTATCTAAGTAATACACTATATACAAGAGGACAAATCAAACACACTTTATACAATCATGAAAACCTTGTAAAATCATGCAGGAAAAAGAATCTAGAAACTTTTGAGCATTTGCAATATGTCATGTAATTCTGACCTACATTCCAACTAAAACTTGCAGTCAGACCAAAACGAGGTGGATTCTATGTTTTTGTAAACAAAATGGCATAACTTCAAAAATAAACTATGATGATTTAGGAGTTCAATAGACTTTTTGGATATACGGATGGACAAAAATACAAATCTCTACCTACCATTCCATTATCAGGGAAATACAAAAATAAATGGCTCTTTGTAAAAAAAAACTTAAGATACATCTGTATTTCTGACCTACATGTTATATATTATTAAACTGAATCATAAGCTGAATGAAGGCTCACCTAGCTTCAAGAGTTTCCATTTTATCCTGTAAGTGGTTCACTTCCTGAGATAATGTTCGTCTCTGAGTTTCTAACATTTCATCTTTACCTTCTTCATAGTTCAACTTCTTCAGTTCATCCTGAAAAATACCATTTTTAATCATCATTAAATCTTTGTTAAAGACAGCAAGTTTGACAAAATGAAAAGAGAATGCGCTCATCAAGTACAGCATATTGTGACAGGCTAAAAATATTTTCTCAATGTACATCAGTAAACAAGAGGACCATGATGGTCCTGAATCGCTCACCTTTTCCCACATGACCCAGTTTTGAGTATGATGTTGTTTTTTCTATTATTTGACATAGTGACCTAGTTTTTGAGCTCATGTGATCCAGTTTTGAACTTGACCTAGATATTATCAAGATAAAAATTCTGACCAATTTTCATGAAGATCCATTGAAAAATATGGCCTCTAGAGAGGTCACAAGGTTTTTCTATTATTTGACCTATTGACCTAGTTTTCGAAGGTACGTGACCCTGTTTTGAACTTTACCTAGATATTATCAAGGTAAACAGTCTCACTAATTTTCATGAAGATCTCATGAAAAATATGGCCTCTAGAGAGGTCACAAGGTTTTTCTATTTTTATACCTACTGGCCTAGTTTTTGAACGCATGTGACCCAGTTTCGAAACTGACCTAGATATCATCAAGGTGAACATTCAGATCAATTTTCATGAAGATCCATTGAAAAATATGGCCTCTAGAGAGGTCAAAATATTTTAATAATTTTAGACCTACTGACCTAGTTTTTGACCGCAGCTGACCCAGTTTCAAACTTGACCTAGATATTATCAAGATGAACATTCAGACCAACTTTCATACAGATCCCATGAAAAATATGGCCTCTAGGGAGGTCGCAAGGTTTTTTTATTATTTGACCTACTGACCTAGTTTTTTAAGGCACGAGACCCAGTTTCAAACTTGACCTAGATATCATCAAGGTGAACATTCTGACCAATTTTCATGAAGATCCATTGAAAAATATGGCCTCTAGAGAGGTCACAACGTTTTTTCATTATTTGACCTACTGACCTACTTTTTGACGGCACGTGACCCAGTTTCGAACTTGACCTAGATATCATCAAGATGAACATTCTGACCAATTTTTATGGAGATCCATTCACAAGTATGGCCTCTAGAGAGGTCACAAGGTTTTTCTATTTTTAGACCTACTGACCTAGTTTTTGACTGCACATGACCCTGTTTCCAACTTGACCTAGATATCATCAAGATGAACATTCAGACCAACTTTCATACAGATCCCATGAAAAATATGACCTTTAGAGAGGTCACAAGGTTTTTCTATTATTTGACCTACTGACCTAGTTTTTGATGGCACGTGACCCACTTTCGAACTTGACCTAGACATCATCAAGATGAACATTCAGACCAACTTTCATACAGATCCCATGAAAAATATGGCCTCTAGAGAGGTCACAAGGTTTTTCTATTATTTGACCTACTGACCTAGTTTTTGAAGGCACGTGACCCACTTTCGAACCTGACCTAGATATCATCAAGGTGAACATTCTGACTAACTTTCATGAAGATCTCATGAAATATATGGCCTCTAGAGAGGTCACAAGGTTTTTCTATTTTTAGACCTACTGACCTAGTTTTTGACCGCACGTGACCCAGTTTCGAACTTGACCTAGATATCATCAAGATGAACATTCAGACCAACTTTCATACAGATCCCATGAAAAATATGGCCTTTAGAGAGTCACAAGGTTTTTCTATTATTTGACCTACTGACCTAGTTTTTGATGGCACGTGACCCAGTTTCGAACTTGACCTAGATATCATCAATGTGAACGTTCTGACCAATTTTCATGAAGAAATTTTGAAATATATGGCCTCTAGAGAGGTCACAAGGTTTTTCTATTTTTAGACCTACTGACCTAGTTTTTGACCGCACGTGACCCAGTTTCGAACTTGACCTAGATATCATCAAGTTGAACATTCTGACCAATTTTCATGAAGATCTTGTGAAATATATGGCCTCTAGAGAGGTCACAAGGTTTTTCTATTTTTAGATCTACTGACCTAGTTTTTGAAGGCACGTGACCCAGTTTCGAACTTGACCTAGATATCATCAAGGTGAACATTCTGACCAATTTTCATAAAGATCCCACAAAAAATGTGATCTCTAGAGTGGTCACAAGCAAAAGTTTACGGACGGACGGACGACGGACGCTGCGTGATCACAAAAGCTCACCTTGTCACTATGTGACAGGTGAGCTAAAAATGAAGAACTTATTTTATGATATACCATTTTTGTGTATTTTTCTTTGCATATATACATGTATAAAGTGTAATCAGTGAAAAACATTCAGTGAAAAGTGAGAACCATTTATGCCAAATATTGGCAAACAAGACAGGATCATGCTAATGGAAATCATCTAATTCTTATTTAGATCGAAAATTTATTTCACTATCAGAGATCAGACCATTTAATCTAATATTTATTGTTACCTCTAGTTTCTTCAAGTTTTGGACAACATTATCATATGCTTGTTTGTCCTTTCTGTAACCTTGTTCTGTCTTCTTCAAATCTGATTCTTTCTTCTTCAACTCTTGCTGGGCATGTTTTAACCTGGGATGATACACACAGGTTTATTACTTATAAGTGTGTAAGCATATTAACAGGGGATTCATTAGTTACTGAAGTGGAGGGTGGTTAGTTGCAAAATAGAGAGGGGTCTGGGGGCCCATCCATTAATGATTTAGAACTTACTTTCTATAGGAAGGGTTTCAGACCACTGGCCAGGAGAATGCAGAGCCTGAGTATCACCTGCAAAGTAGCACTCCAGTGGATTCCCATTGTGCACTTGCAGGCAATGAAGAGGCAGACCAACTGGCTTTGCTAGGAGCTCAGTCAGAACAACCACAAAAACATGGGGAAATCTCCATCCCCTCCAGCTCTTAATAAAACCCCTGTTTTAATATGTATAAATTGTGTGCACACTACTATTAAGCAATAAGAATTTCGCATGAATGATTGTTGCCGTTCTAAAAGGGCAAATCTTTAGTATTTACTCGGTGATCGATAACATTACTTTAAAATATGCATGCACCAAGACATTCAGAGAGATACAAAAGTGTATATTAGTATAGTGTAGAATATATGATTATAACTCACTTCATTGAAGCTTGTTTTGCCTCAGTCTCTGCGTTGCTGATTTCACTTTTTGCAGCTGTAAAAGGAAACACTAAATTAGCAACCTAAATATCTAAATGAACAAAATAATGTACATTATCTCCAGCAGTTCTTGAGTGTTTAATAGAGTAAAACATAGACTCTAAATACATTTTAACATAAAACTCTAACTAAATACAAGTGCAGAACTTCAGCAAAAAAGAGCATTTGTAAATTTTAGGGAACAGCCAAGAAATCATCTATTATATATCCCTCTTATTTCAAAGTTCATTAGAGTTTGCCCATCCTGAAACCCAAATATTAAAATTAACTTGATGATATATGACAGACATTTTTTTTCAACACAATTTAGGTTTTGTAACAGGAGTCAGATAACTTCTCTTTATATTCCTGGATTCTGAGGCCAACAATTACTAGTTCTCCACAGGCAACTGAAAACTTCCTCATATGAATTAGCAGTTAACTTGTGCATTTTGCTCTACTTGCTCAGCTTATGGATTTGCACCATGAACAAAGGTACCTGTTGTTTTCAAGGGGTTTCATTATTGAAGTAGGAGGAGGAAGTTGTAGAGAATGGTCTGAGGGTCTTCCCATTTACAACTTTATTTACTATTTTAAAGTGAGAAATCTCATCCCCTAGCCCTAAATGAAACCCTACAAATCATCAAATTGTCAAATGTTTTCAACAGGTTACATTAGTTGATAATAAAATCAGAAGCAGTGATGCAATGGTAAATCATACATAGACAAATACTTGTCGTTGTTGTGAAGAAAATAATTATATTGTGTTCAAACCAATTTTCAAATTCCACTAAACTGTGACAATGCAAGGGAAGTAAACCAAAGACATCTTGCTTGTTGGTACCTGAGAAATTCATACACGTGAGGCAAGCATGTTCATTGCTGTGATGTAATTGAAGTTTTGACCAAGAATGAAAACACCAAAACAATTGATATTCTTGATAAAAAATATTTATTTGTAATGAATAACTCACTAATCAGTTGCTCATTGAGTGTAGCAGCCTGTCCATCGTCGTTACTCGACAAGCCAGCACTGACAGCCTGGTAGTGTTTTTGGGCTGCAACATGAGCATCCTGGTCTGCCTCACTCTGTTTCTGCAGAGCTTCTAATTCCTTTGCAAGTTTTTCAAGGTCTTTTTCTCTACCTTTGATAGCTGAGGTATTCTATGCAATAGAATTAAATAAAGCCTAGTAGCATAGTGCTAAGAACAGCTTTCATGAACAAGAGGGTCATCATGACCCTGGATCGCTCACCTGAGTAATATGAGCTACATGTTTCAAATGTCAAACTGATGATAAAAAATTAATAAAGTCAGCAGGTCACATTCATGGTCAATGAAATTCAGTTTTACGATTTGTGTGCAAAACTGTGTATGTCATCAAAATTTCAAGGCTGTATCTTAAAAAACAAGAAAATAGGTCAGTAGGTCAAGGTCACAGTCAAGTGACATCATATCACTTGGGGTCATCAGGTAATTATAATTAAACAGTCTTGGAAATAGGATCAGATGATTTTTTAAGTATTTTTCCTATATAACTCACATAATAACTAAGTGACCCCAGGGCCGGGCCTCTTTTCACCCCAGGGGCATAATTTGAAAATTTTGGTAGAGGACTACTAGACAATGCATCATACCAAATATCAAAAGCCTAGGTCGTATGGTTTCAGACAATAAGATTTTTAAAGCTTTTTCCTATATAAAAACTATGTAAAACTTGGGAACCCCTGGGCGGGGCCATATTTGACCCTAGGGGGGATAATTTGAACAATCTTGGTAGAGGACAACTAGATGATGCTACATACCAAATATCAAAGCCCTAGGCCATGTGGTTTTGTACAAGAAGATTTTCAAAGTTTTCCCTTTATAAGTCTATATAAACCATGTGACCCCCGGGGCGGACCCATATTTAACCCTAGGGGAATAATTTGAACAATCTTGGTAGAGGACAACTAGATGATGCTACAAACCAAATATCAAAGCCCTAGGCCATGTGGTTTTGTACAAGAAGATTTTCAAAGTTTTCCCTATATAAGTCTATATAAACCATGTGACCCCCGGGGTGGGGCCATCTTTGATCCTAGGGGGATAATTTGAACAATTTTGGTAGAGAACCACTAGATGATGCTACACACCAGATATCAAATCCCTAGGCCTTGTGGTTTTGGACAAGAAGATTTTTAAAGTTTTTCCTTTCGATTGCCGTGGCAACCAGAGTTCTGCATGGAATTCAATTCTTTGAACAACTTTGAAAGGGGGCCACCCAAGGATCATTCCTGTGAAGTTTGGTGTAATTCTGCCCAGTGGTTTTCAAGAAGAAGATTTTTTTAAAAAATTGTTGACGGACGACGGACTACGCACTACAGACAACAGCTCACCTTGAAGTGACAGGTGAGCTAAAAAAAACTTTTCCACTGTTCAACTGCTAGCCTAACTTTAGACTTGTGAAATTAAAGAATCTAGTATCCCCAAAAGGATTATCATTTATAGAGTCAACAGATTTCACCTTGTACCTTGTAATAACAAGCCTGAAAAATTAACTAATAATTCAACTGGCTATTTTCTGCAAGATGGCAATAATTTGATGCAATGCATGCATCCAGCCCAGAAAAAAATCACAGGCCTTGTTGAGAACTACAGAAAGACTCACAAATCTCCACTTCATTTTTCAAATGCAAAATTTCACATATAACCTAGAGTCAAGGCCTGTGTATTCCATACTAGACAATACAATTTTCCAGGTTTTTTGTTAGCCCCGAATGGTAATTCATAAATAAATCTAAAAACTCTTACATCATTTGAGTTCTTCATCAATTCTTTCTTCCGTTTATTCTCAGCTTTAAGACCATCTTTCTTATCGTCGACTGCACTCTGTGCCAGGGCTTCCTGCTTCTTATTATCATTCAGTGTTGCCTCAAGTTTCTTCATCACGCTGCCAGACTCCTCGTCTCTCTTACGTTCTAACTCAGCGATTACACCATCCAGCTCTTTGACTTTTTCATCAATCTGAATTAAAATTGTTTACATGTTTAAATATGTCTATAAATCAATTTCCTGTATTAAAATTACTAATTTATGCACAGACCATTTTCTATTAACATGATACAAAATAAATATTTCATTCTCATATCAAAACAAATTTACTTAATAAAGATTTAAAACTATTTATGGCAACTTGAACCAGTAATGATGACTTGCATTTCATTAATGTAATTAACTCTATATGGATATGGATGGACAGAAAATTGTTTTGATTCTTTGGAAATAATGTTAAAGGTAGACTACCTAAACTGACAATTCCCAATTTCTGTTATAGTCTCAGTATGCAATTTTAATATTCACTGTCCAGTATGGAAAGAAATATGCACATATGACCTATATTTACTACCTAATTGTCAGTTGTCATCAGCATCATTGGCCCATTACTTCTGCTTTTAATACTTTCACTAACTTAGTTAAACTAGTCTATCTGACCAGTCCCTGGTTAAGTTATAAATCTCAACCATTCTGTCTTGAATGTTCGAATTAATACCACAAACCTCATTCTGTTTTCAAGTTATCTCTTTTTTAGGTTGAAATAAGTTACAAACCTCAAACATTCTGTCTTGAAGGTTTAAATAAGTTACAAACCTCAACCATTCTGTCTTGAAGTCTTTGCATGTTCTCCTGCATCTGTGTCAGCTCCTCTGCTGACCTCTTCTTCTTTTCCTGTAAATAAAGAAGGTCTTTAATGTCATAATTCAGAAATTTTCCAATGATTTTGCATAAAGCAACACAATTTTTATACAAAGAGAATACAAGGCTTTTACTATTCTAATATGCAATAACAAGAGTGCCAATGCTGAAACTGCAATGCCAGACAAGATATTTAAAAAATTTAACTGCTTCTATCCAGGCCAACCAATCTATTTTTACTTTCACCTGAAGCAGCAACAATATAAACTGTAAACTCATTTTAATTCGTGGGCATGAAAACTTTATGGTTTTGGCCAAACTGATTTTTTCATGGCGTTATAAGTTTGTGAACTTTGATTTTTAAGATAAAATCACGGGAATTTAATCATTGTATGTTTGGATTAAATTTAGTGGATTGACTCAATTAGAAAATCAGTCCCCATGAACAGTAATTGTTAATCAGTTTAATTATACTGCATGGACTGGTCAATGAGATTGGTAGTTATGGCATACAGTGGTTACAGGTTCAAGCTCTACCAAAAATGCCTCCTCACCATGTTATACCGGTATTAGCTTTTATAGAAAGTGGACCTGAAAGATATTCAAATGAACCTTCTTTGCAGTTTAGCTGAAATGTCGTTATCAATTGGTATAAACTGAATGTTCCTACCTCTGCACA
The DNA here is from genome assembly GCF_021730395.1 of Mercenaria mercenaria. NCBI lineage: Eukaryota > Metazoa > Mollusca > Bivalvia > Venerida > Veneridae > Mercenaria > Mercenaria mercenaria. The sequence continues at coordinate 49,263 of NW_026459042.1, forward strand.
GAGGAACTGATAAGCAATATACAGTTTATTGAGATGTTCCAATTCTCGGTTGATTTTCTGGAATTCTAGGTACGAAGAGCGCTCTTCCTTCAGTTTAGTTATTGTTGGTGTTATGTCTTCTTTCAGGACCTAGTATCAAACAGAATACAAACATATGAAGCTGTAAATAGAACATCAACTTTATATATTCAAACAATGAAATGGTGCAAATTCGAACATTTCATTTCAAATACTCACCACTGAATGCAGACATATTTTAATACAGAATTAAAGCTATGCTAAGCAGTATCTTTATTCTTTATTTTGGGTGATAAAGCTTCTATTTTTCTAAAATGCATCACAGATGGCAAAAAAAAAGCAAGAATACTTTCTATGAAAGTCGCAAAATCACATTTTTCTCATTTCATTAAAAATACAATTTACAGCTTGTATAAGGTTTGACAGTCTGCATTAACCCAAAGCAGATATATTTGTATCTGTTAAAAAGTTCTTTAAAGATAAACTAGATGAAAGCAAATGATTTAAAACAATTCTGTTATCCTCATACTGTGTCGATTTCTTTCAGCTTTGCATCTTTCTTTTCAATAGTTCTCTGAGCTGCCTCTTTTTTGCTTTCATACAACCTGGTCCCTGCTGCCTCTTCTATCATTGACAAAATCTAGAAAATAAAACATAATGAGCTGCGTCATGAGAAAACCAACATAGTGTGTTTGCGACCAGCATGGATCCAGACCAGCCTGCGCATCCGCACAGTCTGGTCAGGATCCATGCTGTTCGCTAACAGTTTCTCCAATTCCAATAGGCTTTAAAAGCGAACAGCATGGATCTTGACCAGACTGCGCGGATGCGCAGGCTGGTCTGGATCCATGCTAGTCGCAAACCCACTATGTTGGTTTTCTCATGGCACAGCTCATATTTCAAACATGATTTGGGTTTATTTGCCTTATTTCATATTCTGAAAGTCTGTATCACAATGATAGAAATCTTGGCATCTTTTTATTATTTCCTGGTGCAAAGTTAGACCATCTGCACTTTCAGTGATCATTTTATCATGATTAAAACATTCAAAGTAAACACTGCAAGGGTTATTCATTTTTTACAACACTATGTCAGATAACTCTTACTTTTTCCTTGCTGGACGTCGGACATTACTGTATCCAGATACAAATCCAAAACCCTGTCACTTACCTCAGGTGGCTTCATGTTGAGGACTTTGGTGATTCTGCCCTGCATGATCAGGAAGTGAGGGTTGTTCACATTAAGCTGAACAGATCGGAACAGATCCTGTACTCTTGTGTTGTTTGCATTGCTTCCATTAATGAGATATTTGTTTCTTCCTCCAACAACCACCTTAACACACAGACAGAATTGTTATCAAGTATTTCTAAACCAACAGTAAGTCAATCTCTAATTCTGACCTACATCTATAGACTGTCATATATTACTGCACTCATCTACAGAATGATACAGCTTTAAAAATTTTCCATACACTAATTTTCACATTTTGACATCAAACATTCCAATCTGTTTTGCCTATTAAAAGGAATTTTCATCAGTTTTTAAAAAAAAAATAAATTAAGAAGAGTATGGCCGAGACTCTGACATGCCGAAAAAGAAACAGTTCAACTGTTACAAATTATGTACATCTGCGACGGAGTTGCTGGTGGTTCAAAATCTACAATTAAGACATACATGTACACACAGGATTAAATTAAACAAGAGCTGTCTGTATTACAGCATCCTTGACTATTCAGAAAAAGTTATTACAATGTTATGACACTGATCAGAGGTAGAATTTAACTTTTTCTTTGCAGTCAATTAGAACTTTTTCTTTGCAGTCAATTAGAGCACGGTATCAACTTAACTTGCAATTTCGTTTAACTGTTTTTGACAGGAAATCTATATACATGGTATTAATCCAGCAGAGTAGAATAGCTCTCATTAAAATACTTAATTCTGCTTATTAAAACTTAAAAAAAAAAAAAATCCTCATGTTTATACTATTATAGGAAATTACCTGTCTGGTAATGGTGATTTCATCATATTGCTCATACCCAAGTGGACTCTGTTTCTTGTCCAGATTATCAAACGTAATGCTCACTGTAGCTTTTGTGATTCCAGCTTGTCCATTTTTGTATACAAGCTCTTGCAAATTTGTTGCACGGACCTAGAATAAACATTTTATAGACATATTGACAGATTCAGGTACTCTAGGTAGTATCAATAGTGCATTGTGCATACAAAAATATGAACTTAACATTAATATCATTATGGACAATATCATTATGGACTGGAAATCACTGGTAATAATGTAATTATTTAGGCCAGGGAAGACATTTTGTAGATCTGGTGCAGACTGTGAAAATATTTAGTGTTAGCCTTACTCATTTGGCTTAATGGGACGGCTTATTTTACGATCTGATATGTTATAGCTGCCATCCCTCTATCATGCTGTCCCGAAACGTCATATTATTTGGTGTGTAAGATCCCAACATGAGACTGACGCGAAGCAGATGGAATAAGATACCTCAGATTTTTATGGGCAAATAGGCGATAAAATGTTAGGCAGTTCTATCAATACGCCAATTTTAACACATCATAAAAATCTGCATTTGCATGATTGCATCGTCTGGATACAAATATTTCTAGTCGCAAAATATTAGTCTAATTCACCAGATGTTTACAAATTGTATTTATATGAACAATAGGGATATAAACTAGCTATTCTTATTTAGGGGCATTGACTGTCAAAAATAATGTTTAACATTAGGTATAAGGGCATTTCCTCCAATAATTTAGGGGCCCAGCCCAAAATCTAGGGGCAATGGGTTACTGGGCCCCTGTTAATTTATATTCCTTAACAACTAAATTTTATCACCGGCTTCATCACAAGGCAGTTTATTTGCTATTTCATTACAGCTGACAGGCTATTTTAGCCAAAATAGCTGTATTTTCCCCTAAAATTGTTATATTTTCCCTTCAAGATGGTAATATTTCCTCCCTTGGAATTTTAAGAAAATGTTCTGCAATATGTATAATAATTTTACGAATGTCTTGAGTTTATGTTTTTTCAACACCAATTTCCCCCATGTTGCTTCAAATTTACAACTTGAGCAGCTGTTATAATGGACTGATAAATGTCACACTAATTATGATTACTTCTCAACAGCAGCCAAATTAATATTTTTTCCCACCACTCTCCCTGCAGGACTAGTAGCCAGCAAAATCTAACTGGGCTCAGTGAATGGTCACTTGCACTGAAAAAAGTACACCTATTTTAATGACTTTTTAATAGTGTCACTTTTACTTTATTGAAATAAGTATTATGAAAAACAAACAAATTGCAAATATAACACACAGTAGACAAATAATATTCTCTTGTACACTATGTTCCCTTGTTGTTATTAAAATCGTTTTGCTCATATTTTCTTTTCTCAGCAAGACGTTTTTCTTTTTCTTCCTACCATTTTCTGTCATCTCCAACACCCAGTCATTTTCCAAATAAACTTTGGATGTTGGTTTGTTTGGATGTTGAAACCATGCTTTGACAAAGTATGGGAAACTAACAGTCTAGCGTGCATCTGTTAATGAACTTAATCATTATTGTTGTGGATTGAATTCAAAAGCATCTACTCATGCAGATTGTTTATTTCACAAAGGAATTCAAAATGTTTTTGTTGAATTTTGGTAAGTTATGATGTAAAAAGCACTCTCCAAGTCAGTTGTGTATACTGCGAGGTCCACTCATCCTATGACAAGGGAAGTTTATACCCCTGCATTATTTGCATGTTCTTGCAGATTGGTACACAGGTACCCTGCGGCAGGATGAATGGCCACCCTGTTGACTGCCTGCTGTGATTCGGCCGATATTCATCTTATTGAAATTGTTTACACATGTTGTCACCAAACCAACCAAAATTTTCAATTTAAAGGCTTTTTAAAAACATTCTTAATTCACTGATAAGGTAGCTCTCGTGCCATATTTTTCAACCAACTGAAGTGGAATATCCAGAATCTGATTTGTCAAGGAGCCCGGCTACCCACTTCAAGAACATACGCGCAGGCTGGGAACCTCGCTGTTCAATTGATGCGCCAATTTCAACGGTCTTTTGACAGCAATCTGATAGCTTGGGATTTTTTTTGGGAAATCAGCATGACATTGACAATTAAGTTAAATTTGAACGTTGTGTGCATAGTTCCAGTGAAAGATACCAGTAAAAGGTATTTTTGTTGACAATTAAGAAAGAAGATTAATTTGAACAGCAAGGTTCCCGGCGTGTGCATACATTTTCAATGAGCAGCTGGGCTCCTTGACGAAACGGATTCTGGGTACTCCACTTCCCATGTATTCCGTTGGTTGAAAATAGGAAGCGGCTATTTTTACGGTCCCGTAGAAATTGCCTCGGAGGCTATTCTTACAGCTCTCCCATAAGAATAGTGAAAAGTCCACTGATTGAATGGGAAGAAGCCATTTAATATACATGTTTTCAGTAAAGAGTGATGTTTTTCTAATGTCCTTAACATTCTTAAAACACAAATTATATCAATATTTTTTATCAATGGAAAGGTTATAAAACAAGCAATTTATTGTTTTTTATTATTATTTCAAAATAAGATGGATTAATTATGAACGCTTAACAGTTTTTCTAAAAAAAAGTTTTGGACATCACTATGCCGCTATTAAAATTATATCATTTTAAACGGTTATTCATTTTAAAAAAAGATATTTTAATATGAAAAACACAAAACTGCTGTAGGATTAACCACCTTCGGGCTTTTCAGTAATCGTATCGGAGAGCCGTAGGAATAGACACCTGTGGACTTTTCACTAAGAATAGCCTGCAACGCTGTTCCTACAGGACTGTAAGAATAGCCACTTCCTTGAAAATATGGCGTGAGAGCTACTTTGTCATTTTTTTATAATCATCAGTTTAAGAATATTTTTAAAAGGCGTAATTTTGTTTTATTTGGTGACATTTTTAAATGATTTCAACAAGATGAATATTGGTCAAATCACGGCGGGCAGTTAACACAGCGGCCATTTGTCCTGCTGCTGCAGGGTACCTGTGGAGTGGTATGTCGTGACAGCCATATACGGTTGCACAAATTTATTAAAGAATTCCATACATAAAGTACTTAATGTTCTTACATGAGACAAATTTGTGATTCCAAGGAGAAAGCAAATCGAGTCTAAAATATTGGATTTTCCGCTACCGTTCAGGCCGGTGATCGCATTGAACAGTTGATCAAACCCATAAATTTCCGTTCTCTGGGCGTACGACTTAAAGCCGTCGATTACCATGGACTTGATATACATATCTATTTATTGTATTGTCGATAACATGTTACAATATGATCAAGAATTCCAGTTTTATTTAAAAATTGAATTTTGCGCTTAAATTTTGTTATTTGTCAGTGCGCATGTCCGTGTCAAGGTCAGATAACTTACCCAAAGAAATATATTAACCAAAAAGAGACATACGAAAATATTTAAAATCGGAAAGTGCCTGTAAAGTACGGAAAGGTGTTATTACACATCTTTATGCGTCATACGGTGGAACTTCAGCGGTACCCTAGAAATCGGTTAGTGGACTGTTAATGAGAATCAATAAAATAAATTAACAAATTTGTACCTTTTGTTCCGACCAGTGTTAGACTGCATGCTTTCATTTTGATGTTACTGTGCAAGCTTTCATTAGTTTATGATTTGCCTGTTCTGATTGACAATTTTTGATATACAGTATTCCTGTTTGTTACCTCGCTACTCTATGTGCACCACTTATTTGTGCTTAATGCTTACATGTGCTTCATTTTAGTGATCTAAAAGTATTAACAACTGTGCGTTACTGCTTTATATTTACTGTAATCTGGTGCTTAATAATTATGTATTTCTTAACCGTGCTTGATTGCTATATATGTGTATATGTGCTTTGTTTACTCATTCTGCGTATAGTCTGTGCTTGATTGTTCTGCATGTGAGTCAAAAGTGTACAATATGTATTTATAATATGATGCATGTTGCATTTACTTTTAGTATGTAATCTATATTAATATCATCTTAAGTCTTTGTGATGCTTTTAATTGATGGAACAACTCTTATTGACCCTCCCCCCCCCCCCCCCCCACCCCCCCTCCCCACACACACACACCCTTAGAGTAGTGCTAATCAGTTTACCTCAAATCTGATTTGAGGTAATAATCTTTTTTAAATATTTTACAGTCTGTATGTTGTTTTTTTTCTCGCGGGTGTTATTTTGTTACTTTTTAGAGAAGTTTTAGGCCCTTGGTTAAGATTAGTGCAATTGTCACAGAATTTAACATGTATTTATATTCAGTGCACATGCCCATTTTGTGAAAATATGTGTGTAATAACTTTTATGTTGATTCGCATGTTACTTGTTTTGTTATCTAAGCCGGTAAATAGCTATACATAGCTAATGTTTTCTGTTTATACATGCACCGAATTAAAAAAAATTTGTATTGTATTGTACTGTCGTGACTTCATCGTAATGCTTTCATTAAAGTTTGCATTAATTTATATTTGTTAATTTCTTTTATTAATTTTCATTAACAATATCTATGTCATAATAATTCACTTGGTAAGAATACTGAAAACAGCATATCAAGCATCTAAGACAGGGTACGCACCCAGAGTAGTTGGTTTTTATGAAAAGTGTCATTAAAAGGTAACCTTTATTTATCGATGCTTTGTGAAAAAATGAACATAAGCTCTGTTGAGCTTTTGAGCGACCCTATTTTAAGAACTGTTAAAACAAATACTACATTAACCCCAGCAATTTGCTGGTACCCATTCACAGCAGGGTCGACTGAGGTAATTGTGATAAAGTGCCTTGCCCAAGGACACATCGCAATGGGGAGTGCCAGGAATTGAATCCGAGGCCTTCACCTCCTTAGGAAAGCATCTCAGCCCTTTCGTCCAGTGCGTCCACGTAAGTTAAAGTTAACGTCGAATCCCGGATTTTTTGTTTTCTCCCACGACCATCGCTGTCTTCTGTAGTAATTCTGGGCCACTTGCGAATCATCCGCACCACTTGAAGATAAAGAAAAAGATGATCTATTTTTGAACAGCCCTCGTACATGATGTTGTAAATTGTATTACGCGTCTTAACTGTTTGGATAGTTTTTGTGTTTGAGCAGAAAAGCGATACTTTTAATAATGCACATGAATTCTACAGTTAGATCCATAAAGGGAGGTAATAAAAACAATAAATTCAATAAAACTTTCTACTTTGGCAAGTAGTTTAGAAAACAATTATGGGGAGTATGAATTAACAAGAAATTAATATATTTTATGTTCATAACGGACAATCTGGCAGCAACAGTTTAAACAATGGGGTTATGAGCCTTTAAAGGATTTTTAATCGAATTTTTACTAATGTGTTTTCCCGTAATGAGACTGTGTGCATAATGCAACTCAAATCACCCTTCTATTGAAATGGTGCCTTATTGTTCGACATTCACTTTATAATTTATAGTATCTTTTTTAAGACATAAATGAATGCCCTTAATTGTAAAACAATGTTCTTAAAAGAAATTGTTATTACCAAATAAAGTATTTTATGATAAACTGCTATCATCTTTTTTAATCACCATATATGAGTAACAAAATTCTTTGCAGCGTTAATCACAATCAGATTCATTCACAAAATTTAGAAGACATGCTTAGACAACTACTTTTTTCTTAGTAATATCGAAATATCAATCTTTTATATTCTAAAAACAGGGTTAAACTCTTATCATTGTTTAAAGAAAACGCCATTTATCCATTTACAAACTTGAAAAGAAAATGGCATTCTGTTACAAGCTCAGTCAGTTTTGTTAATTTCTCGAGGTATAATAGTATTTCATGTAAAATAAGTATCTCTCCTGTCATGAACTCTTGAAAAGAGGTCATAACCATTAAAAATCCATAAACTAAACATATCAATGGTCAGCTATGTATCTCTTGATTACTGGCATGATGTACCAAATTATCTAGGGGTAATTTAATAGCCATAGTTGCCAGTCAGTTCTTCTAGAGCATTTCGGATGATATAGACTGATAATATTACAATCACTTCTCTGAGCAAATCTGACTGGCATTTGTCACTGTAACATAATTTTTTTTTTTAAAAATCACACTTTCCTTTAAATTTGTCACAAATTCTTTATTATCAGTCTTTTGGCTAGTCTAGCATTCACCTGGCGCAAGGGGATGACATGAGGTGGTATGCTGTAAGGATAAAGTGAGCGAAATGTTTCGCTGTAACAAAAATGGCCGTGCTTTAAAACCGAAAGCAAATGTTCCAAAGGAATGTTTGACCAGAAATGGTTTTGTTTTACACTTCACAAAATAAATGGTCTAGTGCTGTGGCGCAATGCATATTCTTTAGCGACATTGTCTTTATAGCGGGATAACTCTAAAGACAAAAAAGTTTTATGGAAGATTTTGGACCCCGATGCAATGTTCACAAGTAAATCTCTTGATTTTTATTACATAATGTTGCCCCTTTCCCCTATAAATGTGACACTTCTCTGCACATTATAAAAGATCCTTCGTGCAGCTATGCCCTGTTTTCAAAACTACACAGTCACCCTGCACCTCCGCTAGATGTCCACACAGGGATTTTGTGGAGTATCATCTTTAAAGTTAAAGTTGAAATTATGGCTCTACTTCTACTGCGCACAATTTCTGGCCAATTTCTATTATAGTAGGCTCATTGTTTGGTAGAGTGAAAACATATTAGGTGTATTTAATCTATTTAATTCAACTGTAAACATGTGTTTGTCAAAGCAGTTTTGTTTTTCTGAACTCCTGGCATTTCCAGCGATTATTATTGATCATTTATATTTATTTGAGGTGTCATAAATATAATGGCTAGATCTTCTATTTCATTTAGGTGGATATTTAGCATTTAGTTTAACATAATTAAATGGCATTTTAGTTAAAAGTGCATCCATTTTTATTTATCCGGATAATGGACTCACAGTGCTCGTAATGAACTATTCTGTGAACTCTCAATACCAGTCATCTGTCCATTTCTTCATAATACTTAAAACGACATTTCCTACATCACAAATGAACCTATGTAAGTCAGAAAAACTATAAAACCATAATTCTTTCCAGCCTATTTAATACAGATGGAGTCATTTATGAAAAATCAACACACTTTGATAATACAATTTATTAAAACCTCTCCAAGAGCTTGAACCTGAGGGTGACATTATTGGCAATAAATTCATATGCACGCATCACAATTAACTTAATAAAATAGAGAAAAGTGGAAACTTCACAGGTCGCTCAACACGACAAAAACGAAAAGGTTGCAGGCTCGGTTTCATTGAGCCTGTTCATGGACGGTAGTGGAAATGCATGCTACCGTCCACGCCCTCTAGCCCCGGGTTGAGCAGAACTCAACATTAAACCTACCACGAAGGAACTCTTAATGTCTGACGCTAGGTTATGCCAGTATCTTTTTATCTGTTTGACCGAAGATTTCTTTTAAAATTTAGATGTTTATTAAATGCGCTCGATCCATTTCGTGTGTGTTTGCTTTGTATGTGAATGTGTGTGTTGTAAGTGCGCAAGTCTGTGTGCTGTGGAATTCGTTTTGGGGAGGCTACCTTTTTGGAACGTGGCATTTCCTGTTTGATTTTTATCTTTGTTTTAGGCACTATATGACGTAATGCGTTCCTAATATACGTTTACACTCACTTATTCCTTTGACATTTACATAAAAGGTCGGTATATATTTGATCGCACTAGTGGGGAGTTAGAAAATGTTTTGACTGATT